>NC_038252.2:11358623-11599919 GCF_000004515.6 Glycine max | reverse complement strand
TTCCAAGTACGGATACGAGAAGCTTCCAAATTAGTGTACCAAACTACCGCGGCTCCGGCCAAGCTATCTTGAAAGAAGTGTATTAAAAGCTTCTCATCTTTAGAGTGTGCGCCCATCTTGCGACAGTACATCTTGAGATGGTTTTTGGGACAGGTCGTCCCTTTATACTTGTCGAAGTCCGGCACTTTGAACTTCGGGGGGATAACAACATCGGGTACTAAGCAACGATTCGTCATGTCTGCGAACGGATAATCTCCAAATCCTTCCACGGCTCTCAATCTTTCCTCGAGGAGATCGAGCTTCCTCCTTTCTTCAGTTGCCGGGGGCGGTCCTTCCGTGGACAAAACTATTGGTTGTGTCGTGATGTTGGGCTGAGGCAACGTGCTGGGTGACGGCCCTTCGGGGATCGGGGGATAGAACTCGACATCCCTTCGAGCATAGTCTTGAGGGTCTTTGTGGACCTCGTCGGGCTGTTGAGGTGGTTCTCTTTCAAGGACGGGAGAAGCGAGATGGCCCGCATCGTCTTGTAGGACGGGTGGTGAGTAGTTGGGCGGCAATCCATAAGGGTAAGCCGCTCGGTTGTATCCCAGGTGAGGGTTGCCATCGTGCCCCAGTGTGTCCCTTCCCCGTCATACTATGTTTGAGGGAGGATGGTGCGCAGTTGCCAAGAGAGTTGGGTCTGCTTCGGCAGCCGAACTGACAGCGGCAGCGGTGGCCACATTTTTCTCCATGAGCTGCCTCATTCCTAACATGGCCTCCATCATGGAAGCCATCTGTTCTTTCAAAGCCGACATGTTGGCTTTCATCTGTTCCTGTGTCTCCTCTTGATCACCCATCGTTCTAGATTTGGATCTGGTGCGATAGGGATGCCTTGTGGCACGTTTAGTTATGGTGTTTTTCCCTAAAAAACCAAACGTGAGGAGTGGGTAAAGAAAGAAAGAATGCATGCTAGAGATAAGATGCGGGAGTGATTTGATTTGCACAAGCTTTTTGGAGTAGAAACATGGGACCAACTCATTTTGTTTCAAAAAGTTGTATCTAGTCAAGGTCTGAGAGACCATACAAGTTTCCTAGCGATTTCTAATTATGTGGGACATTAAGTCTATCATATGCTAACAATAGCCGAGAAGCCCGTGAATTTCTTCGGGGGCGGAGTAGGTGTCCGCCATCGCCTTGGCCTTGGCTAACAAACGGGGAAGTTCTTGACTCCCGTTCAAAGTAAGAGCAAACCGATCCATCCACATGGTTTCCTCTTGGTGTAAAGAGTCGATCACCCTTCCTCTAGCCTTTTTTTCCGCGTATACTTGAGCATACTCGTCCGCGACCCTATGCTCGTGGGCCGTGGCTAGACCTAACTCTTCTTGGTACTTGGCGATGATAGCTAGCATGTTGGTCTCCGTCTCGCATAAACGCTGAGACAAGCTCCTTTTGGACCTTGAACAGGCAACTAACTCCTCTTTCAAGACCATGCTATGTGCTCGCGACTGGTCCCTCTCTTCCCTTCGCAGCTTGAGTTCACTGTTGCTACCCCACAAAGCTCCGCGAAATTTGTTACGGCCATACTCTTCCTTGCGAGCCCTCTTGGTCTCTTGTTCAAGGGCTCTCGTGGTAGTTGCATTCTCTTCCCGTAATCCGACACACTCTTTCTGGATGTGTGTAGCGGCCAACTTGAACTTCTCCTTGGCAAGTTTTGCCTTTCCTACCTCACTTTTGAGAGCTTGGACTTCTTCGTCCTCCTCCGGTGCCTCAAAACTCTCTTCGCTGACGACTTTTAACTTGGCGAGCCAATCTAAACCTCGTATATGAACTTTCAGCCATTCATGGTAGCAACCAATGATGCCATTACGAATGCCCCTAAGTTCTTGATCTTTTCTTAACGGGGTTTCCCATGCCTTATGGATTCTTTGTATAGCCTTGAAATTTTGCGCGCCGAAATCCCTCACAAGGAAAGGAGACATGTTTTCTTCCGTCGGTGCTCCCCTCATGGGGTACCCTAGTTGTCTTATAGCGAGCGCGGGATTGTAGTTAATACAACCCTCGTTCCTATCAGCGGAATGTTTGGGTACCCTCCACATGAGAAAAGGACTCCCTCCTTTCCTTCCTTCCATCGGGGAACCAATGGATTGCTCTACCTCCTATCCCAGCCAAAAGCTGGTCCCAATCTATTCTTCTCTTTTCAGTACACGAGCGATGGCTCTGGAGCGGACATGGATGCCTCGTGTCTTGCTGGAACAGGTGTGAAACCAACTAAACACAGAGAGCGGGCAAGCAACAGATGATCCGTGCGCTACTCTTTTCGCACCTTCGGTCAAATGTGTCAAATAAATCTGCCAAGACAGCTACTACCGGACTTTCCTTGCTATGGTGGTATGCAAGGAAAGCGTCGATTGCTGCTAGGTCCACCAAACCATCTATGTTTGGAAAGAGGACGACCCCAAAAATTAGCAACGCTAACACATCCATAAACGGGACCCAATCCCCTTGACTTGCCATATCCTTCGCCTTATCTTCTAGGTACTTCCGTGGTAGGCTCGCTATGCCGTTTCGAGTCTGTTTTATGCGGTCCAAACCTCTCGCTGAATCCTTGACCACAGTTGCAATTCTGCTCAAAGAGGGGAGACACTCGGAGGAAAGGTATGGTTTTCTTCCCCCGAGAGGACATCCTAGAATTTCCTCAAATTCTTCAATGGTTGGTACCAATTGGAAGTCTCCGAACGTGAAGCATCTCAAAGGCTGGTCGTAGTATTGGGTGAATGATGCAATGGCTTCTATGGATGTCTCTGCTACGGTCAACTCTAAGATCTTTCCGTAAATCTTGCGGAAAGCTTGCATTTGGAGAGGTTCCATCAACCGCCCTAATTCCTTGATGCTGGTGGTATCTAGGCTTTTAACCTTGACTTGGTAAAACCTCTTGCCCGTTTTATTTGTTCCCATGCTTACTAAGGTGAGACAAAAAGCCGGTGCAAATCAAAACTCCGATATCTCATGGGTGGAATGGATGAATGCATGAAGGAATGCATATGACACAGATGCAATCTAGGAATGCGGGGGCCCGAGGAATTGTCTCCTTCTTAGATACAACGTCTAGGGGTAGCAAAGTGCCCCAACGTATGTATTTAAAACGGTGACCCGGACCCTCCATTGATTTGTCTATAGAGGGGATCAAGACAAAATCCCTATGCATATGCAAAAGGCGCAATGACAATATCCACTGAACATAAGCAAAAAGGGTATATGATATTTATGCATGGCAGTGTGAAAAATGGCACGCAGCGTTTAGTGATAACCCCCAAGGTAGTCATATCTCTTTTGATAGTTTCTAGAGGTATCATTCTCTTCGAAGAACATATTGCAGCAGTAGGGACTACTAGCAACAATAAGTTTTCAAAGAGAAAAGCTCTAGATGAGGGTTCACTGTAATCAAGCAAGTCGGGGACCTAGCATGATCACAGATTCACCTCCGCTCCTTATGTTCCCATGAACCCGGGTATAGGGCCCTTTTTCACTCACAATGTGTGCAAATAGTGTTGGTGTTTGTGTGCATCAAATGAATAAATATTTACCTCATGCATACATTTTAAAACGCACTAAAAGCAATAAAAAGTTTATATACACAAGAACATAATGAAGGGAAACCAACAACGGGATAAGTCACGGTAAAACATTGCACAAGATTAAATGGCCTAACTCTCTAAAAACTGTCCCCAGTGGAGTCACCAACTGTCGCAACCTACCCTTCGGCGGGAGGGCGACGCGTGACTCGCGGGATGCGTGTTCCACGAAAGGAATACGCGCGGAGTCGCCACCGACGTTTATTTGAGGAAAACGTCGGAAAAACCGGAAAAGACGCGATCTACGAACTTTTAAGTGAAAGGTTCGGGAGTTGTATTTACGCACGGGGAAGGTATTAGCACCCCACACGTCCGTCCCAAGGGACGGCAGCCTTTAATCAAATTGTGCAAACGTGACTTTGATTTTTATGTTCCCTTTTTATGTCTTTATATCCTTTACACCCTTTTTTATATTTTTCTCTTTTGTGGTCGACAAGGGTGTTTCCCTTTGCTCCTACGTATTCCTCAATTGCGATGAGGAAATCAGACCTACGTAGTTCTTTTATCAAGTGATTCCTTTTTTACTAAAAAGGTGATCATTTTAAGGCGTTGGACCTTGAAAATGATCCATTTTTACTTAGTGAGAAATTGAAATGATAAACTTCAAAAACCTATTTTTATGGACGAGCTTGACTAGGCGAGTTGATTTTAGCCTTAATTTCACTTTAGTTATTAGTCAATTCAATTAAGAATGAGAAATCCCAAAGAGAAAACGTCCGATTGATTTTCCGCTTTATTTTTACTAAAAGACATTTTTTGATTATTATACCTCTTTTTTTATTTCCAACGTGGTTACGGCACGACCGAACGGTCGGAATTCATTTTAACCGAAGTTAACGGATAATACAATTCAAACGATCGGTGGAAATTTATTTTATTTTTAGGTTAAGCGAGAAATGACTTAAGTAAAATGGCTTAAGCACGTCAAGAGGGGGTATAAAAAGTAAATGAAACGAGAATAGAAATACACAAAACACAATGTGGACCACCACGGGTACATAGAATGAATCGAAAAGCTCAGTTCGAGGTACTTACCCGTTGAAGATCGAAGAACGATGAAGAACGAATGAAGAACGTCGAAGAACGGTCGAAACCTTTGCGAAATTCTTCACGGAAACGTTTCAAAAGCGCCTCGGCTTAGATTTTCTTCACGGAAACAATTTTTCCAAGCAAATTCGAAAGAGAGAGAAGCGCCTAAGGGGTTGAACCCTTTTCCTTCTCACTTCCTCCCCTATTTATAGCAAAATAGGGGAGATGCTTGCCGCCCAGCTCGCCCAGGCGAGCAGGGTTGCTTCCTCCAGAAGCAACAGCCTTCTGGAGGAATCTTCTGGAGGGCCCAAGTGGGCCTGGTTGCTATTTGGGTGATTCTTTTTTCGTAAAGTTACGGAAACTTACGAATTTCGTAACGATACTTGTTTTCTTTCCGTAATGTTACGGAACCTTGCGGATTACATAATCATCCCCTTTTTGACTTACGGAATGTTACGGAACCTCACTAATTATGCAACGATGCTTCCATTTGATTTCCGGGGTGTCACGGAACCTTACGGATTGTGCATCAATATTTTCTTTTGTTTTCCGACATGTCCCGGAATTTCACAAATTGCCTAATGATGGGTGCCAAGCACCTTACAAGGACCAAACAAAGGTCGCATGTCATCAAGCAAAGGTCCCCGGACGAAATTAGGGTATGATAAGACCTATTGTATAGAAATTTTGATGATTGTATATATTGTGGCTGAAGCCACCACAATTTTTACCTTTGCTCTGGATGTCACTATGTTATTTTGCAAAATCCCATGTTTTGGACAGTTTTAGATGATAAATATAATTATATTTTATCTTGTTAATTGAAAAGGAAATGTTAACAAACTTTATTTGAAAAGAGTTTACCGACCGCATCTTATTATTTCTCACGTGACAACCTAAAATGATGGCTGGTATATTTTTTTTTTGAAAGAGCAAAATAGTTTAGAGGTTATGAGTGATCAGAAAGAAAGGAATCCGAATAGAGTTGTGAACTAGCCAATCAGGACTTTATAGTGATAATTTTCCTTCTGAACTTAATTACCGTGAAATGAATAACAGTGCGAAAAAAAAGAGAGAGAAAAAGAAAAAAAAAATTCTCATGGTTTCTGCTATTTAATTTACTACTATTAAACCAGTCAATATTTAGGGATGCCACATGGGGTGCTAATACCTTCCCCGTGCATAAAAACAACTCTCGAACCTTTCACACTTAAAGTTCGTAGACCACACCTTTCCGGTTTTTCCGATGTTTTCTTCTAATAAACGTTGGTGGCGACTCTGTGCATTTTCCTCCCATGGAAGACGCACCTGTGAGCCCCGCGTCACCCTCCCGCCGAAGGGTAGGTTGCGACAATAGTTTAGCCTAATCTTGCTCAAGCATCGTCCACAGATTCCTCTTGTTGGACTAAACTCAACCAGGACTGCATTAAAACACACATACACAACTAAGTTATCGCACCCCGATTCCTCGTGATAGTACGACAACTTAGCCCTGTACTATCAAGGACTTTAGAATCAGACCAGTTTTTACTGTTGAATAACCCTAACAAAGCATGCATTTACGTGATCAAGGTAAAAACATACTGGAGTGAAAAGCAGATAGCACAGAGAACACACAAAACATCATTAAATAGATAGAAATATATTTACATCAGGTACCTGCAGGGAAGATCCAAAGAGGATTTAGCTTTCCATAACCAGGAAGCCTTCTTTACAACAAAGAGAAGAACAAGATGAAAGATTGCAAAAATACAAGTGGTGAGGATGTGTCCTTCACCTCTAGGATCTCACAATCACTCACAAACTCATCTCAAGCTCTCAAACCGGCTCCTGCTTCAAGCTCTAGTCTCTGCAGATCTTCACACAGCAAAATCTCTCAAAACTCTCTGGAACTTGGACCTTTCTCTCTCTATAATCTCTAGACATGCAAAGCTCTGAATCCCAGCCCAAACTCTCTCTCTAAAATCTGATTTCATGCTTAAATAGGTGGCCTTGTTTGTGCTCGTGGGCTTAGCACAATTATGGACCGCTTAGCGCACATTAGTGAATTTTGGCTTAGCGCGTGCCTTTCTCGCTTAGCGGATGGACTGAAGCGGTGCGCTTAGTGAGATGAAGCGGTGCACTTAGCAAACCTGTACAACTCATCTTCTTCCAGAGTCTTCCTCGCGCTTAGCCCATGAGTGTTGCGCTTAGTGGACGCTAGCTAAGCCAGCAGATTGGCTTAGCAAGAAGGTGAAAAACAACACTTTTCAAACCTTGCCTAATTAAACACATAAAATGGAAGTACTAAGTATTTATTACCTATACTTAACAGAAAATACTTATAACACTACAAAATAACCATAAATTGGAAGAGTTTGATACAATTTACACAAGTTTTATACACAAAAGTTAGTCGTATTCACCGACTAACACCTACACCTGTGTCCATTCCTCCCAACAAGCATCCAAAGACTACTCCCACAAAGAGTACTCCAAAGAAGTTGATTGAGAAGAAGAACACCAATAAAAAACTAAGGGACTAGAGTGAAATAAATAAAGAAGAGGTCCCTTAACTTCAAAGGAAAAGGAAACACAATATGGAATCAACAATGTACATATAGAAATATAAGCAATAGTATATTAGAGGTCTCTAGCCTTAATATAATTGATGAACATGGAATATATCAATCCATAACTACATGAAAGTTATGAAGTTTGATGAATCACTTTTTGAGAGATATTTTGTGAGTTTTTGTGCCATTTCGCATGAATTTTCTTGGCATAACTAACATTTGGACACTAGTTTTGTATTTCAGAAGTACAACTGCTCAATTGAGTGAAAGAGTTAGAAATTGTATGACTTTAAGAAGATTTGAAGACTCTACACTTGATCACGGTCGTGGTGCATTTATCACACCTATCGTAAGTAGCACGAGCATAATAAAATGATAACAACCCTCTAGAACAACGTCAATGATGAAGGTGTTGGTAAATTCACCATGGCCATGTTCAATTCATGAGTGTCATGATCAACCATGAGAGCCATAGCCAATTCATAATGGCCTAGAGCTTCAGCATCACTTCCGACTACGACCAAGGTGGATTTTGTTAGACACTAGATGATCCATACATCTCTTAAGATTTTGATGAAAACAAAGATATAAATTTGAGTTAACCATTCTATTACATGTAAGTCAAATAGGTTTGATGACTGAAAGCAATACTAGGTGAGAGTTATCCAATAATGGACACCTCATCCATTGGAAGCATGAAGTATTGTCCAATTCATCCAAGCAGTAAGTGGAATAAGCATTTCATTTGAATTATTAATTTATTCCAATTTATATGATTTTATTTAAAAGGAACATATCTGTGAATCTATCTTTAATTTCCTTTTATATGTCTAAAGGACCATATTGAGTTATGAATGACAGATATAGAAAGTCCTGATCATATTAGATAGAAACTCGCAATATCAGCTTATTTCAAGAAACAAGATCAATTTTCATAATGGTCATATTATTCAATTCCGAAGACACTCTTCACAATTACAAGCATCTTTCTACCTATAAATACAACATCAAGGATTGAAAAATGACAACGAACAAGAGTCGTGAATCAAGAAACGAGAGAAAAGAAAAACATTAGTTGAGAAATACACTAAGCTTAAGAGAGTCCATTCTTTGCAATACACAAATTACTTGTGAGAGATTAAAATCTTATTGTAAATTCACTCATTGGGTGTTGCAAAGAATCTTTGATTCTACATCAAACTTCTGTTTGTGAAAGCCACGCTTAGTGACAAAACAATACTTGGGTGTTCTTTCATTCAGGGGGAGTCTGAGGATTGTGCCAGTAGTGGCCTTGAGAATACTAGTAAGCCAGAACTGGCAAGAAAGAATACTGGTTGTAATTAAATCTGATCAGTGGAACCCTATACTAGTTGGTAAAGGAGAACTAGACCTAGCGTAGGTTGAGCACACTTGTAAAAAATGAAGTATTTTTTACTGCTCTTCTTTAGCTTATCAAAGTATTTCAAAGTTTATTATTGACACATTCTGCACAATTTTTTTCACTAGAAAATAAGTTTTATATATCATTAGATGACAGTCCACTCTTACTCATTCGACGAGAATTCTTATAAACTTGTCTATCATAACATCTTCCATTTAGAAAGGATTTTATATTTTCACTAACACACCATTCAACCCCTCTTCTAATGTGATTTGTTGTATTTTAGTTGGTATCAGAGCTCGACCTCTCGGGTTGAGTATTACTACAAATACAGTGGAAAAATCCTAAAGTCAAATAGATATGGAAGAAGGATACTCCACAAACAAGCCACCACTATTCAAAGGCGAAAAATATGACTACTAGAAGAAACACATAATAGGTCATTTCGAGTCTATTCGTATAGACCTCTGAGACTTCATAGAATATAGCAACTACATAACACTAGACGATCAACTTAATGAAGTACCTAGAACCTCTTAGACAAATGCTCAAAGACAAAGGTTTCTATTGAACTCTAAAGCTCGAAACGCCCTGTTGTGCATCCTCTTTGATGAGGAACATACAAAGGTCCACAACTACAGAAGTGCAAAACAAATGTGGGACACATTAGCTTTGATGTATGAAGGATCGTCATAGGTAAAACACAACTAGCTTAACTTATTAACATGTAAGTATGAACTATTCACTATGGAAGATGGTGAAGATATACAAGCCGTGTTTGGACGCTTTCAAACTATTTTAAATGAATTATGTTGTCTTAACAAAACTTTTGAGAACTATCATAACATTGACAAAATTCTAAGAAGTTTATCCAGAAAATGGAGTCCACAAGTGACAACTGTTAGACAAATGGCCTCAGTTATCTTAAGAAGGGGGGGGGGGTGAATTAAGATAACAAGGAACTATTCCCCAATTAAAATTTTACTCTCTCTTTTTAGATTAACAATGCACCCTTAACATGAATTACTCAAAAGAACATTCAAAATAAACTTCTTTCAAGCCAAAGATAAATAGCAATAAATAAAAGAAGTTTAAGGGAAGAGAGAAATGCAAACTTGATTTATACTGGTTCGGCCACTTCCCGTGCCTACGTCCAGTCCTCAAGCAACCCACTTGAGATTTTCCACTCTCTTTGTAAAACTCCTTTTACAAAGTCTGAACCACACAGGGGCAACCCTTCCCTTGTGTTCAAGAATCCTTTACAACATGAGACCCTCGGTCTCTTAATCCCTTTTCAGAAGTAAGAAGAAGAGAAGAAGAAATCTCTCTTGAAAGAGATAGATTGTACAATGAAGATCAATCACAATTCCTTATTGAATATGCAAGTGTTTGACCAAGGAATCTTTGAGAGGATAAGACATTTCAATTCAGAAAAACTCTCTTAATCTTTTGAGAGGATAAAACTTTTTGGGCAATGAAAACTCTCTCACAATTCGTGTTTCCAAGTCACATATAAATAGACCTTTGATGGTCATTCATAAAAACCATTTGAATAGATGTGACTCTTAGAAGTTATTTTCTGAAAATCTCCTCTGGTAATCGATTACAGGTTTTAAAAATTTGAATTAAAACGTTTATTAACTGCTGGTAATCGATTACCAATATTGTGTAATCGATTACACAGTCTAAAATTTGAATTCAATTTTTTAATAGCTGTTGTAAACATTTTTGGCCACTGGTAATCGATTACATCCTCTGGTAATCGATTACCAGAGAGTAAATCTCTTGAAAAACACTTTTTAACTTAAATTACTTGGCCAAACCTTTTGCTATATCAATTAGGAATTCCCTTCCTAAAATACTAGTGATCATCTTGATGTTGTTGCTTGTATTCTTGAATCATTGTCTTGAATTTAAACTTGAAAAGCCCATTTGCATCATTTGCATCAAATCATCATGATCATCATCAAAACACCAAAGGCATTTGTGTCATATGCATTTCTTCATGCATTCATCCATTCCACCCACGATAGATGTCAGAGTTTTGATTCGCACTGGGTTTTTGTTTCACTTTAGTAAAACATGGGAACAAATCAAACTGGAAAAAGGTTTTATCAAGTTAAGATTAAAGGCATAGGTATCACCAGCATTAAGGAGTTGGGGCGGTTGATGGGACCTCTCCAAATGCAAGCCTTCCGCAAGGCATACGGAAAGATTTTAGATTTGACCATAGCAGTGATATCCACGGAAGTCGTTGTATCACTCACCCAATACTATGACCAGCCTTCGAGATGCTTCACATTTGGAGACTTCCAATTAGTACTGACTGTTGAAGAATTTGAGGAGATTCTAGGATGTCCTCTTGGGGGAAGGAAACTGTATCTTTTCTCCGGGTTTCTTCCCTCTTTGAGCAAGATTGCAGTTGTGGTCAGGGATTCGGCAAGAGAGTTGGATCATGTAAAGAAAACTCGAAACGGCATAGTGGGCCTACCACGGAAGTACTTAGAAGGCAAGGCAAGGGATATGGCGAATCAAGAGGAGTGGGTCCTGTTTATGGACGTATTAGCATTGCTAATCTTTGGGGCTGTCCTTTTTCCAAACATGGATGGTTTGGTGGACCTAGCCGCAATTGATGCTTGCATATCACCATAGCAAAGAGAGCCCGGTGGTAGCTATCTTGGCGGACTTATTTGACACATTTGACCAAAGGTGTGAGAAGAGTAGCGCTCGGATCATCTTCTGTTTACCCGCTCTTTGTGTATGGTTGGTTTCGCACCTATTCCAACAAGACATAAGGCATCCATGTCCGCGCTGAAGCCATCGCTCGTGTGTCGAAAAAAGAATAGTAGATTGGGACCAATACTTGGCTGGGATAGGAGGCAGAACAATCAACTGGTTTCCTCGATGGAAGGAAGGAAATGGGGGAGTTCTCTTCTCATGTGGGAACTACCCAAACATTCCATTGATAGGGACAAGGGGTTGTATTAACTACAATCCCGCACTTGCTATAAGATAGTTAGGGTACCCCATGAGGATAGCACCGATAGAAGAGAGCCTCTCTCCTTTCCTTATGAGAGATTTCGGCGCGCAAAGTTTCAAGATTATACAAAGAGTCCACAAGGCGTGGGAAAGCCCGTTAAGGAAAGACAAAGAACTTAGGGGCATCAATAATGGCATCATCAGTGGTTATCATGAATGGTTGAAAGTTCGTACACGGGGGTTAGATTGGCTCTCCAAATTAAAAGTTATCAACGAGGAGAACTTCGAAGCTCCGGAAGAGGATGAAGAAGTCCAAGCTCTAAAAACAGAACTAGGAAAAGCAAGACTTGCCAAAGAAAAATTCAAGTTGGTCGCTACAGACGTCCGGAAAGAGTGTGCCGGGTTACAAGAAGAAAATGCAGCTACCGCAAGAGCCCTTGAACAAGAAACCAAGAGGGCTCGCAAAGAAGGGCATGGCCGAGACAAATTTCGTGGAGCTTTGTGGGGCAGCAACAGTGAGCTCAAGCTTCGAAGGGAAGAGAGAGACCAATCATGAGCACATAACATGGTCTTGAAAGAGGAGTTAGCTGCTTGCTCAAGGTCCAAAAGAAACTTGTCTTAGCGTTTATACGAAACAGAGACCAACATGTTAGCCATCGTCAGCAAGTACTAAGAAGAACTTAATCTAGCCACGGCCCACGAGCATAAAGTGGCGGATGAGTATGCCTAAGTGTACGCGGAAAAGGAGGCTAGAGGAAGGGTGATCGACTCGTTAAATCAAGAGGCAACAATGTGGATGGACCGATTTGCTCTTACCTTGAACGGGAGTCAAGAACTTCCCCGATTGCTAGCCAAGGCCAAAGTAATGGCGGACACCTACTCTGCTCCCGAGGAGATCCACAGACTTCTCAGCTATTGTCAGCATATGATATACTTAATGGCCCATACAATTAGAAACCGCTAGGAAGTTTGTATTGTCGCTCAGATCTTGACTAGTTATAACTTTCTGAATAAAATGAGTTTATCCCATGTTTTTACTCCAAAGATCAGTGTGAATCAAATCACTCCCGCATTTTATCTCTAGCATGCATTCATTTTTCTTTACCTACTCCTCACATTTGGTTTTTTAGGAAAAACGCCATAACTAAACGCGCCCCAAGGCATCCCTATCGCACCAGATCCAAATCTAGGACGATGGGTGACCAAGAGGAGACACAGGAACAGATGAAAGCCGACATGTCGGCTTTGAAAGAGCAAATGGCTTCCATGATGGAGGCCATGTTAGGGATGAGACAACTCATGGAGAATAACATGGTCACTGCTGGCGCTGTTAGTTCGACTGCCGAAGCAGACCCAACTCTCCCAGCTACCACACACCATCCTCTCCCAAATGCGGTAGGACGAGAAAGGAGCATACTGGGGCACATCAGCAACTCCCATTGGGGATACAACCGGGTGGCTTACCCTTATGGACTACCACCTAATTACACACCACCAGTCATGCGTGATGAAGCGGGTCATGTCCCTTCCCCCGTCCTTGAAGGGGAGCCTCCTTGACAGTCATACGAGGTTCACGAGGATCACAGAGAGTATGCCCAAGTAGACGTCGATTTCTACCCCCCGGTTCCCATCGAGGGTCCGGCACCCAACATACTGCCTCAACCCAACCTCCCAGCACAACCAATATTCTTGTCCACAGAGGGACCACCCCAGCGGTGGAAGAAAGAAGGAAACTCGATCTCCTCAAAGAGAGATTGAGAGCTGTTGAAGGCTTTAGCGACTATCCGTTCGCAGACATGGTGGATCTTTGCTTGGTACCGGACGTCGTCATCCCCCCAAAATTCAAGGTACCTAATTTTGACAAGTACAAAGGGATGACTTGTCCTAAGAACCATCTCAAGATGTATTGTAGCAAGATGGGGGCGCATTCTAGGGATGAAAAGTTGTTAATGCACTTTTTCCAAGATAGCTTGGCTGGAGCCGCGGTCATTTGGTACACTAATTTGGAAGCTTCCCGCATCCGTACTTGGAAGGATCTGATCACTACCTTCCTTAGGCAATATCAGCACAATTCCAATATGACTCCCGATCACACTCAGTTGCAGAACATGGTTAAAAAGGAAAGTGAGACCTTTAAAGAGTACGCCCAACGGTGGAGGGAGCTGGCAACACAAGTAGCCCTTCCCATGGTCGAAAGGGAGATGATTACCATGATGGTAGACACCTTATCGGTGTTTTACTATGAGAAGTTGGTAGGCTATATGCCCTCCAGCTTCGCGGACATGGTATTCGCCGGGGAGAGAATCGAAGTAGGTTTGAAGAGAGGGAAGTTCGATTACATTTCCTCCACAAGTACCAATGCTAGGAGGATCGGAGCAACTGGGGCAAAAAGGAAGGAAGGAGATACCCATGCCGTCACTTCAGCACCTGCATGGGTCAAGCCACCACAAACCTCTCATGGTACCCATCAGTACGCACAACATCACCCGAGCTTCTCAGCTCGCGCCGGGGACTCTTCCAATTTAGCACCCGTACAGCCTAGGGCGCCCGCACCCATCCAGAGGGAGGCCCCCCAAGCTCCGGCTCCAACCACGACTTGCCTGGCCGGCAACGCCTACTTTGGCATCGGTTCCAACGCGATGAGGAACTTTCCCCAAGGCCAACTCCAGAATTCACCCCGATCCCAATGACGTACGAAGACCTCTTGCCGTCCCTCATCGCCAATCAAATGGCTGTGATATCTCTCGGGAAGATCTACCAACCTCCTTTCCCGAAGTGGTATAACCCTGACGCAACTTGTGCATACCATGGGAAAACCCCGGGCCACTCTACCGAAAAATGCCTGGCCCTTAAATACTAGGTCCAAGATTTGATAGACGCCGGATGGCTGACGTGTCAAGAGGATCGGCCCAACGTGAAAACAAACCCGCTAACCAATCATGGAGGGGGAGCAGTTAATGTCGTTGAGTCGGGTAGGCCGTGCAGGTCTAAGCCTTTAAAGGATGTGACGACCCCTAGGAGGTTTATCTACGAGGCCCTACAAAAGGGGGGCGTAATTCCCCACGGTGGGCACGGAGAGGATTCCTGTTTGATGCATCCTGGCGAGCTACATAACATGGAAACATGTTTAGCAGTGGAGGACCTGTTGCAATAGATGATAGATCGAGGCCGACTGGAAGTCGACGATGAGGGGAGTGAAGAGCAGCATATATGTATGCAGTCCGTAGATGAGAGAAGTTTTGGAAGGCCTAAGCCTTTGGTGGTATATTTCACCAAAGACGCAGCTCCCCAAATGCCCCGATACCCCTCGGTAGTTAAACCTGTTCCGTTTCCGTATCGAAACAGCCACGCAGTTTCGTGGAGGTATGCACCTCCAAACGAAAGGAAGAAAGAGGCCACCGACATCAGCTCGTTGTCAGTCAAGGTAACCAATATCATGTGGCTGAGCGGCGTGACCCGCAGCGGTCGCGTGTTTGCACCCTCTGATTTGTTGACACAACCCGCAAATGTTAAAGGGAAGACAAAGATAGTGGAGGAACAAAATGACAAAACGACCCTCACTCCGAATGAGGATATTCCAGTGAAAGGTCATCCGGAGAAAAGGTATGGTTGTGGCAAGAAAGAAGTATCGCTAGAGGAGGCAGGCAAGTTCCTCCGCATTATTCAGCAAAGCGAGTTCAAGGTCATTTAACAGCTCAACAAAACTTCGGCCAGGGTCTCTCTTTTGGAACTACTCATGAGCTCTGAGCCTCATCGGGCTTTGCTAGTGAAGGTCTTGAACGAAGCTCATGTGGCCCAAGATATCTCTGTAGAAGGCTTTGGAGGACTCGTCAATAACATCACCGCCAACAACTATTTCGCCTTCACCGAAGAAGAAATCCCTGCCGAGGGGAGAGGCATAACAGGGCTTTGCATGTGTCAGTCAAATGCATGGACCACGTCGTGGCCAAGGTACTCATCGATAATGGTTCCAGTTTAAATGTAATGCCCAAAAGCACGTTAGAGAAATTTCCGTTTAATGCTTCCCATCTAAAGCCAAGTTCCATGGTGGTTCGTGCCTTCGACGGCACCCACCGAGAGGTTAGGGGAGAGATCAACCTCCCTGTACAGATAGGCCCCCATATCTGTCAGGTTACCTTCCAAGTAATGGATATTAACCCGGCTTACAGCTGTCTTTTGGGACGCCCGTGGATCCACTCGGTGGGGGTTGTTCCCTCTACACTCCACCAAAAACTGAAGTTTGTAGTAGAGGGGCATTTGGTTATTGTGTCAGGGGAAGAAGAGATCTTGGTAAGTTGCCCATCCTCTATGCCATATGTGGAAGCCGCAAAGGAGTCATTAGAAATAGCCTTCCAATCTTTTGAGGTAGTAAGCATTGCCTCCGTAGATTCCTTCTCTAGGCAACCTTGCCTGTCCGATACGACATTGATGGTAGCCCGGGTGATGTTGGGGAATGGTTACGAGCCCGGAATGGGTTTAGGCAAGAACAACGACAGCAGAACCAGCCTGATAAGCACCAGAGGAAACCGTGGGAAGTTTGGGTTAGACTATAAACCCACACAAGCGGACATAAGGAAAAGTGTTACGGGAAGGAAGAGCGGAAGCCAAGGCTCGCAATTGGGATGAAGAGTCGAAGGGGCCCGCCCTGCCACATCAGCAGGAGCTTTATAAGCACGGGTCTAGGACACGAAAGCCAAGTCGTTGCGATATGCGAGGATGACTCTCCGAGTGGGTCAGATCTAGTACGACCATGCCCTCCTGGTTTTCGACTAGGAAATTGGCGAGTGGAGGAGCGCCCGAACATTTACGCGACAAGCATAATGCAACCCTTTGTGGCTTTTAAACTCTACAGTTGGGCCTAGGCTTTAGAGTTTCCTTTTGTTAAGGCTTTATGTCTTTTGTTCCTAAATTTTTAATATAAAGATCTTTCTTCATCTGTTCTTGCGTCTCTACCGATTCTCATTCATTTGCATGTTTATTTCTTTATGCTTAAAACGCCAGATCTGACGACGAGTCCCTCGAAGGTACTAATACCTGGGACCCGACCATCGATTTCAAGCAAGAAATAGATCAGACGGAGGGTGAAGAGGACGAAGATATGGGACTTCCCTCGGAGTTGGAGAAGATAGTCGCCCATGAGGACCAAGAGATGGGGCCTCATCAAGAAGAGACAGAACTAGTGGACTTAGGAACCGGCAGTGGGAAAAAGGAAGTAAAGATAGGCACGGGTATGACCGCACCCATCCGTGAAGAATTGATGGCCTTGCTAAAAGACTACCAAGACATCTTCGCCTGGTCATACCAAGATATGCCCGGTTTGAGTGCGAACATCGTACAACACAGATTACCTCTAAATCCTGAGTGTTCCCTGGTAAAACAAAAACTGAGGAGGATGAAGCCCGAGACATCCTTGAAGATAAAAGAAGAGGTAAAGAAACAATTTGACGCTGGGTTTTTGGCTGTCGCTCGGTACCCAGAATGGGTTGCCAACATTGTACCAGTCCCTAAGAAGGATGGGAAGGTGTTGATGTGTGTGGATTATCGGGACCTGAATCGAGCCAGTCCCAAGGACAATTTTCCTCTGCCGCATATCGATATCCTTGTGGATAATACGGCCAATTTCGCTTTGTTTCCTTTATGGATGGGTTCTCTGGTTACAATTAGATAAAAATGGCGCCGGAGGATATGGAAAAGACTACCTTCGTCACCCTGTGGGGGACGTTCTGTTATAAGGTGATGTCCTTTGGACTTAAGAACGCCGGGGCAACTTTTCAACGGGCTATGATAGCTTTGTTCCACGATATGATGCACCGAGAGATCGAGGTCTATGTGGACGACATAATTGCCAAGTCTAAGACCGAGGAGGAACACCTTGTCAACTTGCATAAGTTGTTCGAAAGGCTTAGGAAATATCAATTGAGGTTAAACCCCGCTAAGTGCACCTTCAGGGTTAAGTTAGGGAAATTGCTAGGTTTCATCGTAAGCCAGAAAGGGATAGAGGTGGATCCCGAAAAGGTGAAAGCCATCCTTGAGATGCCAGAACCGCGTATGGAGAGGCAGGTCCGAGGTTTCCTACGGTGTTTGAACTACATTGCCAGATTCATATCACAACTCACCGCTATCTGTGAGCCGTTGTTCAAACTCTTACGATAAAACCAATCCGTCCGCTGGAATGAGGACTGTCAAGAGGCATTTGGGAGGATCAAACAGTGTCTCATGAACCCTCTCGTGCTTATGCCGCCGGTACCCGGAAGACCTCTCATCTTGTATATGACAATTTTGGACGAATCGATGGGATGTATGCTGGGGCAACATGACGAGTCCGGGAAGAGAGAGCGCGTTGTCTACTACTTGAGTAAGAAGTTCACGGCCTGTGAAATGAACTACTCCCTGCTTGAAAGAACGTGTTGTGCTTTAGTCTAGGCGTCCCACCGTCTAAGACAATACATGCTGAGCCATACCACCTGGTTGATATCCAAGATGGACCCGGTTAAGTACATCTTTGAGAAGCCTGCCCTCACAGGGCGGATCGCCCGGTGGCAGGTTTTGCTATCCGAGTTCGATATAGTCACCCAAACGGAAATAAAAGGAAGCGCCTTGGTAGATTATTAGGCTCAACAGCCTCTCAAAAACTATCAACCCATGAATCCCGAATCCCGGATGAGGACATCATGGCCTTGTTTGAAGAAAAGCTAGACGAGGACCGGGACAAGTGGATCCTGTGGTTTGATGGAGCGTCAAACGTGTTAGGCCATGGCGTTGGAGCAGTATTGATCTCTCCAGACAATCAATGCATACCTTTCACAACCAGGCTGGGGTTTGACTGCACCAACAATATGGCTGAGTATGAAGCGTGTGCCCTGGCTGTCCAGGTGGCAATTGACTCCAATGTCAAGCTACTCAAGGTGTACGGGGACTCAGCACTGGTGATCCACCAGCTGATAGGGGAATGAGAAACTAGAGACCCCAAGTTGATCCAGAGGCGGCGAGCCCGATAACATGCGGAGACAAATTATGGTCATTCCGCACACCTTTTCGCCATTCAGACACAATCGTGTCCGATGGCACGCAGAGACAAATTATGGTCATTCTGTGCCTTGTGTCAACCGAGAGGAACGAATTTGGCGGTATCAGGATGATGTTGGTCGTTCGGTGCTGATCATTTTCAAGATTTTTGTAGGTACCGCTAGCGGGGAGATTGACCGGCCGAATGGTGTTCCGCTCGAACGAAATTAGTGTCTTATCTTTACTTCCCTTTTATCTCCAATAAAAGACAAGTAAAGAGGGGCAACTGTTACACCCTAATTTCATCCGGGATCATCAGTTTGTTGGGGTGTGACCCTCGCTTGACCACTTCAAGGTACTTGACACCCATCGTTAGGCAATCCGTGAAGTTCCGCGACATGTCGGGAGTTGAAAGGACGTGTTAAGGCGCAATCCTTAAAGTTCCGTAACATTTCGAAAGCCAAAGAAGGGATGATTACGAAATCTGTAAGGTTTCGTGACATTATGGAAAGAAAACAAGTATCGTTACATAATTCGTAAAGTTCCATAATGTTACGGAAAAAGAATCAGCAAAAAAAGACAGGGGCTGTATTTAGTAAATAGGGGGGGTACAAATAGCAATCAGGCCCACTTGGGCCTTCCAGGATCTTCCGACAGAAGGCGGTGCCTTCTGGTGGAAGCAACCCAGCTCGCCTGGGCGGCAACCACCACCCTTTTTTCCCCTATAAATAGGGGGAGGCGGGTGGAACAAAAATGTTCAACCCTCCTGGTATCTGAGAATCACTTAAAATTAGTGAGAAAAATTGTTTCCGTGAAGAAAATCTAAGCCGAAGCACTTCCGTAATGCTTCCAAGACGTTTCCGTGGGTGATTTCGTGAAGGTTTTCCACCGTTCTTCATCTTTCTTCAATCGTTCTTCGTCGTTCTTTGGTCTTCAACCGGTAAGTTCCCGAAATCGAACCTTTCAATTCATTCTATGTGCCCTTAGTGGTCCCCACTTGTGTCGTATACTTTTTATTTTTATTTCATTTACTTTTCGCACCCCCTTTTGACGTACTTTAATCATTTATTTAAGTCATTTTCTCGCCTAATCAAAAATAAAATAAATTTCCACCGATCATTTGAATTGTAACATCTTTTAATTTCTGTTAAAATGAAATTTGACCATTCTGTCATGCCGTAACCACGTTTAAAACCATAAAAAAGGCAAAATAATAATATAATAATAAAAAAAAATATTTTTATAAAATAATCAAAAAAATTAATCGGACGTTTTCCTTTGGGATTTTTCTTTCTTAACCGAATTGACTAATAACTAAAGTGAAACTAAGGCTAAAATCAATTCATAAATCAAGCTTTTGTCATCACCTAAAAAGCCATTTTTAAGGTCCAACGCCTTGAAATGGTCTTTTTCGCTTTTATTGGTTAAACGTGGATTTTTTAAAAAGCCTAAAATCAACACGTAACCTCTTTCAAAAAAAAAAAACAAGAGATCATTAATGGTCCAATTCCTTAATGTTTTCTCTCCTTTCAAAAGAATCGAAAGATTGTTTAATGGTCCAACGTCTTAAATGACCTTTCATTCAATCAAAATATATCTTGCAAAAAAGAAATAAAAATAATTTAACCAACATTTAGTTCTCAAAGAACTACGTAGGTCTGATTTCCTTACCATAGTTGAGGAATACGTAGGAGCAAGGGAAACACCCTTGTCGACCACAAAAAGATAAAATATATAAAAGGCACAAAAAGACATAAAGACGTAAAAGGGAACATAAAATGAATTGAATTCATGTTTGCACACTTGATTAAAAGGTTGTCGTCCCTTGTGGCGGACGCGTGGGGTGCTAATACCTTCCCCGTGCGTAAATACAACTCACGAACCTTTCACTTAAAGTTCGTAGACCATGTCTTTTTCCGGTTTTTCCGACGTTTTCCTCAAATAAACGTTGGTGGTGACTCCACGCATTTTCCTTTCTTAGAAGACGGACCCGTGAGTCTCGCATCGCCCTCTCGCCGAAGGGTAGGTTGCGACACACATAATGCATGTAAAATTATAAAACTACCCTAATACAAAATAGTCTAGGTGCCCTAAAATACAAGGGCTGAAAAATCCTACATTTCTAGGGAACCCTACCTACATTATGGAGCCCTAAGTACAAGGCCCAAAAATAATGAAACCTTAATCTAATATGTACAAAGATATGTGGACTCATACTTAGCCCATGGGGCCAAAATCTACCCTAAGGCTCGTGAGAACCCTTGGGTCTTCTCTTGCATCTCTGGCCTAATCTTCTTAGCGTCTTCTATCCAATGCCCTTGGGGGTAGGATTGCATCATTCCCTCCCCTTGAAAAGGATTTGACCTCAAATCTAGAGGTTCTTGAAACTATGGGCTTCTTCCCTTAACACCTGTAAAAAGAATAAAAACATATATATTAGTGGTGTTTGGTATGTTGGAGTAAGGTAAGGTTTGAAAACCCATTTCCTGGGCATCTTCCCATGAGGGAACATGGTTTCTCACCAACTCAATGAGTGGTGCTACAAGTATAAAAATTTATGGGACAAACCTTTTGTAAAAGTTTGTTAAGTCATGGAAGCCCTAAATTTTCCTTATACATGGTGGAGTGGGCCACTCAAGAATGACCTTTATTCTCTTAGGGTTCGTGGGAACCCCTTGATCACTATTTAAAAAATTAAGAAAAGTAATGCAATAAAACATACTTTTTTGTATTTTCATGTTGATTATTCCTACCTAAAAGTATGACAAACCTAAGGTGTCCTATATGAGCACCTAAGTTTGTATTGAAACTAAAAATAAGAACAAACCTACCTAACGAGTCCTTATGTATGTGAATCATGAAGATGTTGGATGCATGGGTGATTTTACAAAAGAGGGTTGCACCACTCAACACATTCATCATACCACCTATCATAGGGATTCGGTGCCTCATAATACCTATTTTTGGCACCAACAAAGCACAAGGAGTTAAGCTCTTACGAACCAAACCCTCATCCAACAAATCCTTTACTTAAGGAATAACCTCAAGCTCAAGAGGTATGGCAGTGCCAAGGGATGTTTCCCTTGATAGGAGAAGGTAGAAAAATTGTTTAAGAAGGAGTGCTCTTTTGATATCACCTTTTGTTGCAAAATGATTTTCCTTCTTAACAATCTTCTTGGAGGAATCCTTTTCTTCTTTTTCCTTCCCCTTGGCCTTTGAAGACAAGGCCTTGCTATCCTTCTTTTTCTTTTGTTTTTCTTGTTTTTCTTCCTCATCCCTCTTATCTTTCATAGTTAGTTGATCTTTGGCCACCTGTGAAGGTGTTTCAGGATACAACACAAATTTAATGCCAAGATGGATGAGGGTAATCTCAATAGTTAGGCCATTGAAAATGATCTTCCTATCAAATTTCCAGGCCTTCCTAAAAGAATATGCCCTGCCTCCATGGGAACTATATGACAATTAACTTCATCCATATATATCCCAATGGAGAAAAGTACTTTCATTTGTTGGTTAACTATCATTTCTCCATGCTCATTGAGCCATTGAAGTTTATAAGGTTTTGGGTGGGGAATGATAGTGAGGTTCAACTTGGAAACTAATCTTGTGCTTGTTAGTCGGTGAAAACGACTAACTTTTGTGTATAAAACTTGTATAAATTGTATCAAACTCTCCCAATTTATGGTTTTTTTGTAATGTTATAAGTATTTTCTGTTAAGTATAGGTAATAAATACTTAGTATTTTCATTTTGTGTGTTTAATAATCATTTTCTCTCAATTTCAGGTTAATTAGGCAAGCTTTGGAAAGTGTTGTTTTTCACCTTCTTTGCTGGCCTAGCGAGCATCCGCTAAGCGCAACACTCCTGGACTAAGCAGGAGGAAGAATCCAAAAGAAGATGAGCTGTACAGGTTCGCTAAGTGCACTGCTTCAGTTCATCCGCTAAGCGAGAAAGGCGCGCTAAGCCAAAAATCACTAACGTGCGCTAAGCAGTCCATACGTGTGCTAAGCACATGAGCACGAACAAGGCCACCTATTTAAGCCTGGAATCAGATTTTGTGAAGGGAGCTTGGACTGGGATTCAGAGCTTTGCATGTCTAGGGTTTCTAGAGAGAGAAAGGTCCAAGTTCCTGAGAGTTTTGAGAGATTTTGCTGTGTGAATATCTGCAAAGACCAGAGCTTGAAGTAGGAGCCTGTTTGAGAGCTTGAGATGAGTTTGTGAGTGATTGTGAGATTCTAGAGGTGAAGGAGACATCCTCACCACTTGTATTTTTGTAATCTTTCATCTTGTTATTCTCTTTGTTGTTAAGAAGGCTTCCTGGTTTGGAAAGCTAAATCCTCTGTTGGATCTTCCCTATAGGTACCTGATGTAAATATATTTCTATCTATTTAATGATGTTTTGTGTGTTCCCTGTAGCCACGGATAAGCCTCTCTTAGCCAAGGTTGAGCTAAGCTAACTTCAATTTGATCTGAATTCAGCTAAGCTTTAGCCTGATTGCTAAGCGACAGCTTATCCGTGGCTAAGCGTGACCTATTGTCGCCAAGGGCAAATCCTTACGACCATAATTGAGGTCCATGATGCTAAGCGCCAGTCATGGCAGCTAAGCGAGATTCATTGCGGCAATATGAACGCTAAATGAGTCCTTCTTAGCTAAGCGCATGCTCCTCTATACTTAAGATGCATCATTTTAGCTAAGCTGGCCAAAGCCTGGTGATGTGTCATCATTTTCTCATATTTCTTAACCCTTTTTGTCACCATTTTAATTACTGATTAGCCTTAATTGTCAAATTAATTATGCAGTTTTATCATTGGGCCCTACTGGATTAATTTTGTGTTTTTAATTTAATTTCAGGAGAATTATAAGTAATTGTGCTTGAATCTGGAATTGGGCTTGGACTTGAAGAGAGCAGACAATTTTATTCTACCAAATCTTATCTTATCTAGATTTTATCTTATCATATCTAGATTTTATCTCATCTAGATATTATTTTATCTAGATCTTATCTTATCTTATCTTATCTAGATTTTATTTCATCTAGATACTATTTCATCTAGATTTTATCTTATCTAGATTTTATTTTATTTATGGGCTTGGACTTAAAACAAATTTGTAAGCTTTGGGGCTGAGAACTATATAACAGCACCAAGGTTCTAGTTTTAGGCTCTCTCTCTCTCTCTCTCTCTCTCTCTCTCTCTCTCTCTCTCTCTCTCTCTCTCTCTCTCTCTCTCTTTCATTTTTAGTTTTTTTTTTTTTCATTTTGGAGAATAATTCTAGTTTTCTTCGTTTTCTATTACAATTTCGTTTCTATTGATTAATGGAAGGCTAAGTCTCCAGCGTTGTTTTCTCTTGAGGACCAAGCACAACTCTCTTTGAGGTTTTATCATTACTATTGAATTCTGATAAGTTTTTCCTCTTCACCAATTACTCTGTATTTGTTGCTATTAATCCATGCATGATTAGTGCTTGATTAATTGTCTCTGCGCTTAATTTACGTTCATGCTTAATGATCAGTTTCGTTCATGATTAATTGGTGTATGTGTTGCTTAATCATATAATGAATGCCTTATGTTAAATTTCGCTTACTAATTTAATTTAGGGTTGGATTAAGTGGTTGAACTGATAAAGGATAAATCCTCGTAACCTAGGATAAGAGACTTGCTTGTGAATCAAGGGGAAACAACGTTTTTTAATTATGATATTTTCTAATTCAAATTTACTTGCTGTTTAATTAACAATAACAAACACCCCCCCAATTCGTTACTATTTTATTACAATCTGTTATGAACATTTGGTTGACCATTGCTCGTGGGAGACGACCTAGGATCACTTCCTAGATACTGCATTTTTAATGTTTATTTGATTTGGGTATGGCCTCGATCACCTAGCTTAGCGAGAGTTGCAGCTTTTCTGATCTGCATACCTCGCAAAGCGGACGTACCCTCGTGCTAAGCCAAGTCTCTGTTTAAAAAAAAAAAGCTGATTTTGAATTTGAAACGTCGGCTAAGCGCACGAGTCTGCTAAGCGAGCCTTGTTGAGAAACCAAACGTGTCTCTTGCTCGCTTAGCGCAGCGGTCTGGTAAGCGAAAGTATCAAAAAACTGCTTAAGAGAGTGTAACAGCAGTTACACTCACATTAGCCAGATTCCAGAAACTTCGCCTCTGCATTCTCTCTCTCAAAAGATTTGCACATTTTGCGTCTGTGCTTTCTTTGTGCATTTTCGACTTTGAAGCATCAATCATACACCATCCAAATAAGTTCCTTGATTCTTTTTCTCTTTTTCTTGTCTTAACTTTAGGATAGAAGACTTTAACTGTAGCTTTTGATTTTTAGGGTTTTTATGTTTTGTTAGAATTAGTTTAAGATTAGAGCTATACACGCTGACGCACACATAGCATGTCTGATATGCCTTTTAGAGGCTTGAAAAGTGCAAGAAAATGAGCTGCATTTTTTGTGTTTTCTGGAAAATGCTATGAACTCGCTAAGCGAGCATGTTGCACTAAGCGAGTTCATCAATACTCATCGTATGTAAGCATTTCTCTGAAGAACTCGCTAAGTGCGCTTACCACGCTAAGCGAGTTCATTTTTTGAGGATGAACACTCATCCTCTTACTGACCTACCTGTGGCTAAGCGAGGCTGAATCGCTAAGCCCAGGTAACTTAATCAATTTTTTTGTTGATAGTCGCGCGCTAAGCCGAGCTTCCCTGAGCCAAGCACGATTGGTTGCAGCATCCGCTGAGCTAAGTGAGCTTCGTTCGCTAAGCTGTCAACACTTAGTGAAATTTTTGAAGAGTTGGTGCCGCTAAGCGCAGCCTTTAAGGAGCTTAGTGCAAATCCTTGCGACACATGTTCAACTTAGCGGGCGCTTTCCCGCCAAGCCAATTCTGCAGAATCTAAAAATTCTGCAACTTCCACTAAGCGACTCCACATGTCGCTAAGCAATAGTGTTTTTTTTTTTTACAAAGGCCAGCTAAGTAGACCATGTCTCGCAAAGAGGCCAGTGTCTTTTTCAGTCTTATTTTTCAGTTTTTAAAATTTTGAATAACTATGTGCTGATTAAATGTTTGATTCCTTTGTTTGCAGATGTCTTCCAGAAAAAAGAAAGAGCATTGGTGCAAGGCCCACAGCTCAATATGACACAAGAAGATTCCACTCCTTCGAGGCCTGGACCAGATACACAAACAATGTGCTAGGAAGACATATACTAGCTGAGAGGAAGGTAGAAATATACCATACGGAGTTGGATGAGTTCAAGGCTGAATTGGAGAGGCGTAACTTCCATAAGCGCCTCACCAATTTAGCTGACAGCAGCATCGACCTAGCCTTGGTGAAGGAGTTTTATGCCAACCTCTACAGTCCCGAGGGGCCTTCCCAAAACAAGTCAAAATCCGAGGCCACTTGATAAAAATTGATGCAAACAGCCTCAACACCTTCCTGGAGACACTTGTGGTACTGGCTAAGGGAGAATCCTTACCCGCTTACTCTAGATACTACAGGATGCCCACTGATATTAGAGAGATTGAGGCTGCTTTGTGTATACTCGGCCGAAGGTTTGTTTTAAATGCTGAAGGCCATCCTGGGAAGATCCTCAAGAAAGATCTGACAACTCATGCTCAGGTTTGGAGTGTTCTCTCATACTCTAACCTAGCTCTTACTTCCCATACCTCGGATTTGACTTTAGATAGAGCTAGGTTAATTTTTGGCCTAGTCTCTCAGCTGGACATGAATGAAGGAGCTCTCATCTCTGGCCAGATCACATCTATGGCCCAGTCTAACTCCTCTAGACTTAGGTTCCTTGCTCTTATCACAGCTCTATGTAGGTCCAGAGGGGTTGCTTCTGACAGCCTAGTCTTGGAACACTTGAGCACGGTCATTAACTTGGCCTATATCAGGAAGAACTGTTGGAACCCTGCTGATCTGAAAGTTACTATTAGAGGGGCTAGGAGAGCGAGGGCAAGGCTAGCTGAGGCTCCTTCCACATCTGCAGCTCCCCCCTCCAACACATACATTAACAGCTCCTTCTACCCCATCTTTTGCAGACTTTCAACATCTTGAAGCCATGCTTCAAAGCATACATCAGAGGTAGATTATTTTATTACAAAGTTTACAGCTGGTAGCACCTCTATACTCTATCCCTTCTGTTAAACAGTTTAATGAATGGGTAGCCTGGCCCGGGACTCAGCCTCCCCTTCACAAGGAGGATGAAGGTCTCACCGCTCAGGTACCACAGCAGAGGGAGAATGAGTCATCCGAGACTTCCACTCCAGAGCCCCTAATCAGAAGAAAAAGGGTAGTTGAAACACAAGAAGTTGCAGCCATTTTGGAGAAATCTCTTGAGGCCACTTCTGAGCCTTCAGAACCAGTGGCAGATACAGCTTCATTTTAGAAGGCAACAGACCCCTCCACTCCTGAGGATCAGACTACACCAGTCCTGTCTTCAAACACCTCTCCTCCAGCTACCCCTGTGCTTCACTTAATAGATGAGGAGGATGTTCAGACATAGGATACTCAGGACAGATCACAAGATTTTAAATTCCTGAGGACATTTTTGTGCCAATTAGTTTATTATTATTTTAATTATATTCTTATTACAGTAAGTCCTTTTTGTTAATTTCTATTTATAAATAGTTGGTTTGCTTATTATGAAGTATTTTGAACAGTTCAACTTGGCTTTTAATGGTATAACCGTGAAACACTTTTATTGACTTATGAAAATGGTTGTATGCTTTTATTTTAAATTGAGTGCATGATTGTGATGGAGTTTGTGTTTCTTATCATGAGTTTGAGCCAGTGTGTATGTTAGACAAAGAAAGAACAAGAATGTGAACTTGCAATTAGAATTGTTAGTCAGTAGACAGATTGATTGTGAAAGAAAAGCTTGAACCAAAAATCGGTGAGAGTGTGACCTTAAACTGTGAGTGAACAACTAGCTGCGAGTAATAATCTTTGCATGAATCTCTGAATTTTAGAATGAAATGTATAAATAAGGACATGATGAAGGCCATGATTGTACATATACAAGCTCTTTTGACCAAACAACTTACCTTGAATGATAATTGCATCCTTTGCTCCCTTTTTGAGCTGAATGATATTGTCAAAAATTTAAACCCTGAACTTAAATAATTATCTCCTGATACCTTGTTTAGATTTTAGGAGAGCATATGGTTCAAGGCAAATTTACTCTAAATTTGGGGGAGGAAATTCAATTAGAATGAAAAGAAAAAGGTTAAGCATTAGCACACACAACAAATAAGTTGTATGTTAAAAAAAGAGAAAGAAAAGAATAAATTGTGCTGTTACAATAAGGTCAAAAGCAACTTAAGAGGAAAAGATAGTGAGAAAGTTACTTGTATAATACAAGACCATTGGGATAATTCAAGGATTTGTGCTCTCTTAGAATCTAAGCCTTTGAATCCTAGAAAAACCAATGAATTTTTGTTGCCAAGCCTCACTACAAGCCTGAGAAAGTCCTTCTGATTCTGTTTATACATTTCTGACTTTATGGCATGAGATGAAATTCAAAGATTGGACCTCTTGCTATTTTTTATTAATGAATAGCTTAAACACTTGTGCTTGAGTGAAACAGTAGCCGTGAGACTGTGGTTTAAGCTACTTTCCTTGATATCTGTCTTATGCCTAACTCCATCTATTTGTTCAGGTTACATTTGATTCTTCTCTTTGGATAATTGCATACCTTGTGAAAGACAAGTGATAAGGGCATTTTACTCCATTCTCTTATCATGCAATCAGTCACTTTGTAGCATACACCTTTGTACATAGTCACTGCATGTCATTGTCACTTGAGGACAAGTGAGTTGTTCTCTTTTTACTTGAGGACAAGCAAAACTGTAAATTTGGGGGAGTTGTTAGTCGGTGAAAATGACTAATTTTGTGTATGAAACTTGTATAAATTATATCAAACTCTCCCAATTTATGGTTATTTTGTAAGGTTATAAGTATTTTCTGTTAAGTATAGGTAATAAATACTTAGTATTTTCATTTTATGTGTTTCATAATCATTTTCTCTCAATTTCAGGTTAATTAGGCAAGCTTTGGAAAAGGTTGTTTTCACCTTCTCGCTAAGCCAATCTGCTGATCAGCATAAAAGGTTGTTTCCGCTTAGTCTTTCTAGAGGAATCTGCGGATGAGGCTTGATCAGGATTAGGCTAAACTATCATGAGGAATTGGGGTTTAGTATCTCAGGAGACACCATAAGAACACATGAGCATTGTTAGATAGAGAATATCTTTTTAACATCAAGCACTTATTAGGAAGACCAATGTGTTCTCTACTTGTTTTTTACACATAATTCCTCTCGCGTGATTTTCTTTCTTTTTGCACAGATAGTTTATACACTTGTTCATATTCACACTTACTTTTACACAATAGACGCCTATTTGCTGAAATAGCTTACCAAATAACACAAGTTCCCCAAGTGTTCGATACTCGGTTCTTACCGTTTTATACTACTTGTGCGATCCGGTGCACTTGTTGGAAGTCGAACAGTGCTATAACAATTGCAACAAGATCCACTATCCATAATGAGAGAACAAGTTTTATCTAAAATTTTTCATCTTGTATGAAAGATGTTCTCCCTTTGGGATTGAGATAGATCACAAGATTGACCTCCAAGGAGCCTTCTAACAATTAGGAGGTCACCTTCTTCATGGGGGTAGACTTCCTCACTAGACTCTTCACCCCTTACTTCATCTTCACTTCCACTAGAGGAAAGGGAAGAAGTAGTCTCCTCTTAACTACTATAAATATCTTGATCCCTCATAATCATGGTTTTCTTTTTGGGGCATTGAGAGGCAATGTGACTTCTCCCAAGAGATTTGAAGCATTTAATGTTGGTAGTCCTTTCTTGGGAACTAGTCTTAGGGGTGGATTTCTCGATAGTCTTACCCTTATCTTCCTTGGGTTTTGAAGGTGTAGCCCCCAAAATTCCTTGAGCTTGGTCCTTCCTTGGATAAGAGTGAAAGCCATAAGATTTTGAAGAAGGTTTTCTTTTAAGTTGTTGCTTCACTCTTATACAAAGTTGGACTAGCTCATCTAGGTTCTTATATGGACGAAGTTCAACCATGTCCCTCACTTCCATATTAAGCCCACTAAGGAACCTAGCTATGCTTGTTCTTTCCTCCTCCCTAAGTCCAGCTCTTAAAAGGAGTAGTTCCATTTGTTGTCTATATTCTTCAACACTCATACTCCCTTGTCTAAGCCTTTGGAGCTTGTCCATAAGCTCCCTTTCATAGTAGGATGGAATGTGCCTCTTCCTAAGGGCACTCTTAAGATCATTCCAATACTCTACTGGTGGATTCCCATGAATTCTTCATTCCCTAACAAGGGAAGTCCACCAATAGAGGGCATACCCTTGAAAGCTAAGGGTAGCCAATGGAACTTTTCTCTCTTCGCTAATATGATGGCAAGCAAAGAGTTGTTCAACCTTCATTTCCCAATCTAAGTAGGCCTCAACATTACCTTTTCCATGGAAATATGAGAGGCTAATGTTAACCTCTTGAGGCCTTCTATCCTTTTATCTTCTTTGGGAATGATGTTTAGTATGTGAACTATGGCACCCTCTATAATAGTTGCTAAGTTCTTCACTTAAACTCTTGCAAGAGTCATGACTACTATAGGAGACATGTTTTTCTCTTTTCATTTCTTTAATTATTTTTCTTCTCTCTTCCTCTCTTATTTGTTATCTCTCATCTGGATTTATTTCTACTTTCTCTTTTCCTTTTTCTTTCCATAACTTGAGGGAACTCAACTCATCTAAGATTCTAGATAGAGGATCCTTATGACTAGTACCCTCACCATTAAAACTAGATGAATGATGACTTATGTTGGTTCCTAAGTTGTGGTTCTTTCTTGTTCGGTGTTTATAAAAGGTAAAAGTTAAGGTTCAAAAGAACTCAAGATAAGTGTGATAAGCAAGAAGAAAGTATTATGTAATTACAAGATAAACTAGGTGTGACTAGTAAAGAAAATAAGTTATGAAAGTAAGCAAGAAATTAAAGTCCAAGAAATGTAAACTAGGCAGATCCTAGGAGTGTATGGATGACCATATTTAAGGTTCCCAACAAAACACTCATTATTCTAAGGGAAAATTGCCTAAAATTATTACACACTGTCGCAATCTACCCTTCGGCGAGAGGGCGACGCGGGGCTCATGGGTACGTCTTCCAAGAAAGGAAAATGCCCAGAGTCGCCACCAACGTTTATTCGAGGAAAACGTCGGAAAACCCGAAAAGGTGTGGTCTACGAACTTTAATCGTGAAAGGTTCAGGAGTTGTTTTTACGCACAGGGAAGGTATTAGCACCCCACGCGTCCGTCACAAAGGACGACAGCCTTTAATCAAGTGCGCAAATATGACTTCAAAATGTTTTATTTTCCCTTTTTTTATGCCTTTTTGTGTTTTTATGCTTTTTGTGTTTTTTGTATTTTTTATCTTTTTGTGGTCGACAAGGGTGTTTCCCTCGCTCCTACGTATCCTCAATTGCGATGAAGAAATCAGACCTACGTAGTTCTTTGAGAACTAAACATTGGTTAAGTTGTTTTTATCTTTTTTCGCAAGATATATTTTAACTGAACAAAAGGTCATTTAAGGCGTTGGACCATTAAACGATCTTTTGATTTTGAAAGGAGAGAAACGTTAAGGTTTTGGACCATTAACGATCTCTTGGTTTTGAAAGGAGAGAAATGTTAAGGCGTTGAACCATTAACGATCTCTTGGGGTAGTCGACAAAAGCGGGGCTTTTGCTCCTACGTATCCTCAATTGCGATGAGGAAATCAGACCTACGTAGTTCTTGCAAAAGTGCTAAAGTTGCATGTTGATTTTATGCTTTTGAACAGTCCATGTTAACCAATAAAAGCAAAGAGGACCATTTAAGGCGTCGGACCTTAAAGAAGTTTTTAGTGATTTTTGCGAACAAAACTTGATTTGTGAGTTGATTTTAGCCTTAGTTTCACTTTGGTTATTAGTCAATTCATTCAAGGAAACTTTCAAAGCAAAATGTCCGATTGATTTTTTTGATTATTTTATTCAAAGATATTTTGATTATTTTATTATTATTTTTTCAAGATATTTTGATTATTTTATTATTATTTTGCCTTTTTTTGGTTTAACCGTGGTTATAACGTGAACGATCAAATAGATTTTGTTTTAACAGTGATTAAACAAGATTACAACACAAATGATCGGTTGAAATTCATTTTATCATTTATTAGGTGAGAAAACAACTTAAATGAACGGTTAAAGCACGTTAAAAACGGAAGAAAAGAAAACTGAAAGTAAGCGAAATGAAAGTGAAAGTACACAAAAAAAGTAGGGACCACTAAGGGTGCATAGAATGAATTGAAAGATTCGATTTCGGGAACTTACCGGTTGAAGACCGAAGAACGAACGAAGAACGTGTTGGATCAAGTGGCCTCAGAATAATTAAGAAGGGGGGGTTGAATTAATTATTCCTAAACCTTTACTAATTAAAAATTACTCTTCTAAGGCTTTTACTAAATTGTTAAGAAAATGAGGAGTAAAAGAGAAAGTTAATAGAAAGTAAAAGCAGAAATTAAATGCACAGCGGAAAGTAAAAGAGTAGGGAAGAAGGAAACAAACACACAAGAGTTTTTATATTGGTTCGACAACAACCCGTGCCTACATTCAGTCCCCAAGCTTCTAAAAATCCTTTTACAAGCCTTGATATTTCTTTCAACCTTGTAAAAATCCTTTTACAAGCAAAGATCCACAAGGGATGTACCCTCCCTTGTTCTCTTTGAAACCCTAGTGGATGTACCCTTCACTAGAACTGATCCACAAGAGATGTACCCTCTCTTGTTCTCAGTCAAACCCAAGTAGATGTACCCTCTACTTGTACCACAAAGGATGTACCCTCCAATGTGTTAAGACAAAGATCTCAGGCTGTTAAACCTTTGATACTTTGTGAATGGGTATACAAAAGAATTCTCAGGCGGTTAGTCCTTTGAACACTTTTGTATTAGGGAAAGGGAAGAATCAAAAGAATTCTCAGACTGTGTCGTTTTGAATTCTTTGACAAGGGAGAAGGGAGACACAAAAGAATTCAGGCGGTTAGTCCTTTGTTCTTTTGGAAAAGGGAGAAGAGAGACACAAAAAGAATTCAGGCGGTTAGTCCTTGGCGAATTCTTTTTGGCAAAGGGAGAAGAGAATGAAAAGATGAATAGCACAAGTTTTCAAGGTTTGGAAAACCAGAAAACTTTAGAAAGCTTCTAGTACAAAGAAGCAGAAGAAGTTCAAAGAGATTCAAGGATTGTAAGAGATTGATTGGAAAAGTATTCAAGATTGTTGAAATGTGTCGCAACCTACCCTTCGGCGGGAGGGCGACGCGTGACTCGCAGGATGCGTGTTCCACGAAAGGAATACGCGCGGAGTCGCCACCAACGTTTATTTGAGGAAAACGTCGGAAAAACCGGAAAAGACGCGATCTACGAACTTTTAAGTGAAAGGTTCGGGAGTTGTATTTACGCGCGGGGAAGGTATTAGCACCCCACACGTCCGTCACAAGGGACGACAGCCTCTAATCGAATGTGCAAACATGACTTTGATTTTTACGTTCCCTTTTATGTCCTTATATCCTTTATACCCTTTTTATATTTTTTTTCTCTTTTTGTGGTCGACAAGGGTGTTTCCCTTTGCTCCTACGTATTCCTCAATTGGAATGAGAAAATCAGACCTACGTAGTTCTTTTTTATCAAGTGATTCTTTTTTACTTTAAGAGGTGATCATTTTAAGGCGTTGGACCTTAAAAATGATCCATTTTACTTAGTGAGAAAATGAAATGACAAACTTCAAAAGCCTATTTTTTTTTTGGACGAGCTTGACTAGGCGAATTGATTTTAGCCTTTAGTTTCACTTTAGTTATTAATCAATTCGATTAAGAATGAGAAATCCCAAAGAGAAAATGTCCGATTGATTTTCCGCTTTATTTTACTAAAAAGATGTCTTTTTATTATTATATTATTTTTTACCTCTTTTTGATTTCCAACGTGGTTACGGCACGATCGAACGGTCGGAATTTATTTTAACCGAAGTTAATGGATAATACAATTCAAACGTTCGGTGGAAATTTATTTTATTTTTAAGTTAAGCGGGAAATGACTTAAGTAAAATGGCTTAAGCACGTCAACAGGGGGTATAAAAAGTAAACAAAACGAGAATAAAAATACACGAAACACAATGCGGACCACTACGGGTACATAGAATGAATCGAAAAGCTTGGTTCGAGGTACTTACCCGTTGAAGATCGAAGAACGATGAAGAACGAATGAAGAACGTCGAAGAACGGTTGAAACCTTTGCGAGATTCCTCACGGAAAACGTTACGGAAACGTTTCGGAAGCGCCTCGGCTTAGATTTTCTTCACGGAAACAATTTTTCCAAGCAAATTCGAAAGAGAGAGAAGTGCCTAAGGGGCTGAACCCCTTCCTTCTTGCCTTCCTCCCCTATTTATAGCAAAATAGGGGAGGTGGTTGCCGCCCAGCTCGCCCAGGCGAGCTCAGCTCGCCCAGGCGAGCAGGGTTGCTTCCTCCAGAAGCAACCGCCTTCTGGAGGAATATTCCGGAGGGCCCAAGTGGGCCTGGGTGCTATTTGCACCCCCATTTTTACTAAGTACACCCCCCTCTGCTGTTTTTTGGTGATTCTTTTTTCGTAAAGTTACGGAAACTTACGAATTTCGTAACGATACTTGTTTTCTTTCCGTAACGTTACGGAACCTTGCGGATTACATAATCATCCCCTTTTTGACTTACGGAATGTTACGGAACCTCACTTAATTATGCAACGATGCTTCCATTTGATTTCCGGTGTGTCACGGAAACTTACGGATTGTGCATCAATATTTTTTTGGTTTTTCGGCATGTCCTGGAATTTCACAAATTGCCTAATGATGGGTGCCAAGCACCTCACGAGGACCAAAGAATGGTCGCACGTCATCGAGCAAAGGTCCCCGGACGAAATTAGGGTATGACAGTTGCCCCTCTTTACTTGTCTTTTATTGGAGATAAAAGGAAAGTAAAGATAAGACACTAATTTCGTTCCTCTCGATTTGACGAGAGTCGCAGGTGACCATAAAATCTCCACATGCAAATGACTTGTTGTTCCCAAAATTTCACAAATTGCCTAATGATGGGTGCCAAGCACCTCACAAGGACCAAAGAATGGTCGCTTGTCATCAAGCAAAGGTCCCCGAAAATCAGTGTATGACACTAATTTCGTTCCTCTCGGTTGACGAGAGTCGCGGGTGACCATGACTTGTCGCTCCTAGAATTTCACAAATTGCCTAATGATGGATGCCAAGCACCTCACAAGGACCAAAGAATGGTCGCATGTCATCAAGCAAAGGTCCCCGGACGAAAATCAGTGTATGACACTAATTTCGCTCCTCTCGGTTGACGAGAGTCGCGGGCGACCATGAAATTTCCGCATGTAAATGACTTGTTGTTCCCGGAGGAACAAAAGGTGCAGAAGACTATGTCAGCCTCTGCATGCTATCAAGCGTTCTGTCTTACAGATAGCAAAAGAATGTTTATACGGATAACCACTCGGGTATTTCCGCGTATCATCGGGCCCGCCGCCTCTGGATGATACAAGGGTGCAGAATGACCAAACTTGGTCTCTGCTTGTCATCGGGCCCGCCGCCTCTGGATGACAAAAGGGTGCGAATAACCGTAAGGTATCTCCGCGTATCATCGGGCCCGCCGCCTCTGGATGATACAAGGGTGCAGAATGACCAAACTTGGTCTCTGCTTGTCATCGGGCCCGCCGCCTCTGGATGACAAAAGGGTGCGAATAACCGTAAGGTATCTCCGCATATCATCGGGCTCGCCGCCTCTGGATGATACAAGGGTGCAGAATGACCAAACTCGGTCTCTGCTTGTCATCGGGCCCGCCGCCTCTGGATGACAAAAGGGTGCGAATAACCGTAAGGTATCTCCGCGTATCATCGGGCCCGCCGCCTCTGGATGATACAAGGGTGCAGAATGACCAAACTTGGTCTCTGCTTGTCATCGGGCCCGCCGCCTCTGGATGACAAAAGGGTGCGAAGGGTGCGAATAACCGTAAGGTATCTCCGCGTATCATCGGGCCCACCGCCTCTGGATGATACAAGGGTGCAGAATGACCAAACTTGGTCTCTGCTTGTCATCGGGCCCGCCGCCTCTGGATGACAAAAGGGTGCGGATAACCGTAAGGTATCTCCGCGTATCATCGGGCCCGCCGCCTCTGGATGATACAAGGGTGCAGAATGACCAAACTTGGTCTCTGCTTGTCATCGGGCCCGCCGCCTCTGGATGACAAAAGGGTGCGGATAACCGTAAGGTATCTCCGCGTATCATCGGGCCCGCCGCCTCTGGATGATACAAGGGTGCAGAATGACCAAACTTGGTCTCTGCTTGTCATCGGGCCCGCCGCCTCTGGATGACAAAAGGGTGCGGATAACCGTAAGGTATCTCCGCGTATCATCGGGCCCGCCGCCTCTGGATGATACAAGGGTGCAGAATGACCAAACTTGGTCTCTGCTTGTCATCGGGCCCGCCGCCTCTGGATGACAAAAGGGTGCGGATAACCGTAAGGTATCTCCGCATATCATCGGGCCCGCCGCCTCTGGATGATACAAGGGTACACGTCACATGACCTCAGGGTCAGTATGACAAAGATTATGGGGCGGCCGACAAAAGCAAAGCTCTTGCTCCTACGTATCCTCCAATGAGGAACTCAGACCTACGTAGTTCTGGATAACTTGTGAGACTTGAAAAAGTCTCGGTGTTTTCTCCACTAAAATGCAAACATGCTTTAGCAAAGAGACAAATATTCCAACTGATTTAGAGCAGCATATGCTTTTTTGAGTGAAAAACAATGCGTCTACCGGGGAAGGAGAGTCTGCTGATGAAATCTCCCATAACCATAAATGAGATTTTGGATGTTAGCATTTCGTTTCTAAATGACCATTTAGAGGAAACACTGGGTTCGACAAAAATAGAAGAAATCCACTCAAAGTGTATCAATCTCGCACAGGTAAGTGTTTCATCCTAATTCCGAACCATAGATATGTCATGACTTGACTTTGCAAATTATTTCCTATCAAATCAAAAATTACATGCGTGATCATGGATCAATAGGGCTTCCCTTGGGAATGGGTTCTTTTGGTGGTTTCTTCTTTCGGCTTTTGTGTGTTTTTGGCTTTTGATTTTTCTGGCTTTTCCTTTTTTTGTTTTTGGTTTAGTGCGGGGCGAGAAAAAAGGGTCGCTAGCGCACGGGATTTTGGTTGGCAATCAAAGGGAGAAGACCATTTTAGGTCGTGGTTTCCTTTCCTTCTTTTTTGTTCATTTGGTGACAATTCTGTATTGTTCAGATATTGTCCGGTCCAAAGACCTTTCTGCACATTCCTTCTAGTTTCTTTGATCAAGAACTTTCTTTTCTTCTTTTCTCTTTTTTCTTTCTTTTGTTTTTTCTTTCTCCCACTCTTTGATTGGGAATTTCCTTTCTTTTCTTTTTTGCTTTCTCTTTGATTGGAAATTTCCTTTCCTTCTCTTTTTTTTGCTTCCTCTTTGATTGGAAATTTCCTTTCCTTCTCTTTTTTTTTGCTTCCGAGGGTAAGGTTTATGGTGAGTCAGGATTTTGGCTCAAGGCTTGTAGATTGGCTAGACATGATACATGTCAGGGTTTGGTTCAAGGATAAAAAGGGATGCCCCACATTATTTCCATGACACAAATGCAAAAAATGATGATTTGGAAACTTTATGCAAAACTGGTCATGCATGCACCTATGCGGACACTCAAGTGTCAAATTTTTATGGTCATGTGATACTAGGGCTCAGGATTCATTTCCTCTATTTTAGTCAACCCAACGTTTCCAAAATATGTTCTTTTATCAATTTGTGCATTCATCCGAGTCCATTTTGGGCGTCTGGGAAAATCTTCACAGCATTCACCCTTTAAGTGTATACACATTTTTTCAAAAACTAGTTATGATCAGTGAATTTTTCCAAAGAAAAGTTGGAAGTCATCTCTTTTCAAAAGCATGTTGGTTTTTCAGCTTAACAACTTATTTTTTTTTTTCTTTTTTCTACCTTTTTCCTTACTTGCCTTTTTTCTTATTTGCTCTCTTTTTCTTTTCACTTTCTTTTCTTTTCTATCTCATTTTCTTTCCTTTTCTATTTCATTTTCTTTCCTTTTCTATTTTTATTTTTATCATGATTTTTTTTGTTTATTTCACATATATACTTTTGGACGATGTTCCTAAACGAAGAACTCTACACGGTTCCAGAATTTCAAACATCATCGATAGTAATGATATATAAATACTAACGCAACAATCTAAACAAAAATGTATGCGCTGTACAAATGACAATCGAAACAACAAAAACAAACATTAGTCTCTCAAGTCAAAACAATAACATAGAATAAAAATGACAAAAGAAATATGAAAGAAAACATGAATCTGGGGATCTCCCAGTCACGTATCTCCACTCCCTCCCAAGAAGTCAAGCAAATCGGCCATCTCCTCATCCTCGTGGGCTTCTTCTCCATCGCCGGGAGCTTCTGGGGGTGCCTCTCCTGCTTGGGCCTCGGGCCAATCTCCGGGCCATGCAACCTCTGCCCTGAACTGGTCTGGAGTAGGGCATGAAAAAGAAGCGAAGCCCTGGCTCTGCATGCTAAGGCTCATCTGGTACAGACAATCATGGGTCCGTACATGTGCTCGGTGGTTGGCCGCCTGCTGGCGAACCAAATGCCGTAAATACTGCTCCATGTCAAATGCCCCAGCCTGGCCAGCCTGATGAGGTGGTGGGGGCGCGCCTGCGGCCTGTGGAGCATCACCCTGAGCCTGTCTCTGGGTACAGTACTTCTCAATAAAAGCCCGGGTGATGGGCGGCCGAATCACCTTGGTAGGTGCAACGGGGACTCCGAACGACTGGCAGAGTCCTGTGATCAGTGCGGGGAATCCCAGGGCCCTGTTGGACTTATCTGGGTCCAAAGGGTGCCTAGTGGGCGCCATACCTGCAAAAATATAGATGGCATCAGCGATCAACTGAGCCACATGGATGCTCATCCGTGTCAGGATGGCGTACACCAGCTGGCACTTCGGCATGGGGAGGTCGGAATTATGATCGGTGGGCAGGATGTTGCTGAGGAGCAACGTCATCCATATCTGGGTCAGGGTGGTCATGTTGGTGCGCATGATTCGCACTCGCCTCCCTGCAGCAGTCCGGGCAAAATCCTGCCCCGGTATACATAGCAGCTGGGCGATGGCCTCCTCATCGAACCCGTCAGACCGGTTCCTCCTCTGGCCATACTCGCATTCCTGGCCCTCTTCCAACACCAACGGATATCCCAGGAGCTGGCCGATAGCGTCGGCATCAAACGGGATCCACTGACCCCTTACCCAGGATCTCATGTCACGCACGCCCTCCTCTGTTGGCCAAGCATTGGCATAAAACTCAAGGACTATTTCTGGATCAAACTTGGCCATGGGAGTAACCAGTGGTGCCCACCGCCGGCGCCCTATTTCCTCCTGGAAATCAGTATACTCGTCGTCCCTGAGCTGGACGCGTCGCTCCCGGAGAAACGACCATCCCTTGATGGCTTCGAAGCGCTGCTGGTGTACAGCGCTCCTAAAGCGGTGACTGTCGTACTCCGGAGCGGAACTAGTTCCTTCGGCCGCCTTGTCCTTCCTGGACCTCTTTGAGGCAAGCTTCCTCGGGGCCATTCCTGCGAAGGCAAACATTTGGAAAGTTAGTTTTACCAGTGGGACACTACTCTTAAAGCAAAAATGGCATATAACCTCCTCCCATAAATACAAACATCAATGTAAATTTAGAGCAAGCTTATGCGCATATTTCCTTACGAACGTTCACTTGCACAAGACATCCTATTAACTAAAAAAAATGCACCCATATACAATCAAGGCAGCTTCGTTACCTAGATTATTTACACGTACTTCCAAGGTGTATTTGTTACTTACATCACACACATCTCCTTGGCTAAATTTACATACATGCATACTCAAAGCATTTTGGGGTACCAAAAATTGCACATGTGCACATCTTGGTATTTCTAATACCTATACATACACAAACTTCATGATGAATCTTGACTATCTACACAATAAGGTGCTACATTTCATGCTTTTTCAAGTTTTTGCTACCTAAAGCCGCATGCAAATTCAAGTATATTTTCCTTTGCTGACTAAAATTGTATTCAAATTAAAGGTATATTTTTTTGTAATATGTTTTCTTTACATAACATGCAACATATTTATATATTTTTTGTGAGACATTTTGACTACCAAAAATTATATGTACATACATCCAAGTATTTTGCTATCATACCCAAAGTGTAAATTGCCAAAGGTATTTGCTACCTATTCTAAACCTACACATTCATGACGAGCAAAATTCCTAAACATCTAGGCGTAGGGAAAATATTGTAGCGTGGCCCATAGCTGATTGCTGGCCAAAAAGGGTAACTTTACCCAATATGCACCTCCTTTGTGTTCTTTTTGCATAAAATTTTAGTTTCTAGGCCTAGGATATATGTGGGGCAATTACTCTAGCCTTTTTCGGGAATGAATACATATTCCAAAAATAGAAAATATGCACAAACCAAAATGCCCCATGGGTTGTTTCCTTACAAAAGTCACGCGCTAATGCCATTGAGGCATTTCACCGAACACTTGGTGGGCGCGCGTTTAGGCGTCAATAGCAAGAGAACGGGGACAATGTGGCATGTCCCATTGTTTCAAAATGCATTATAGGCCTAGGGCCATCTCATACAACCCCTAATTCAACCTAATCAAGCAAGAAAACAAATCAAAATTGCCCCATATATTTGAGCACACTCCCACAATTTAGAGCACCAAAAGGAGATCAAAATACACCAATGAAAAGCTAGAAAGCTTAGGGATGGAATACTTACTTGTTGGTGATGAACAAAAGCGCAAAACGGAATCAAAAAATGCGAAAAAGGATGACCCTAGGGCTGCAAATTCGTCAATCCCGTGGGTATGGCTTTTGAAAGGGGGGAAAAGAAGTTTTTGAATGTAAAAACGCCCCCCTTTCGTCATTTTATAATTTGGTGCAGGGGTGGCTCGCCCAGGCGAGCCCAGCTCGCCCAGCGAGCTAACCTGCACTTTTTTTTTTTTTTTTTTTTTGAGGGGAACATTAACCATGTCCCCTCCCTTCTCATGGATTAGCATTTTGCCTAACTTGAACTTACTTAGGTTAGAATTAGGCGTTGATTACTTATTTTTTATTACTTTTTAAAACAAACAAATAGTAAAAGAAAGCTGCAAAATACAAAGGATACGGGGCTGCCTTGCAGCGACATTCCTGCTTGTTTCGCACAGAGAAGGGCAACGATCGGTCGGTCGTGACCCCATCCCCGCTTGCGTTCATCCTTAAGTACCTGCAAGTAATAAACAACCAGGTATGGCCAATCTTGACCGCATCATTACCCTACCTTGATTGGTTTCTGCCGTTCATGTTTTGTCTCACTCCAGAAGGTAGCCCAAGGTGATCCTGCCCCTGTTTTACCACAACAATATACATGCGTATGCGTATGCGTATGCATGAATGTTTTCAAACGCAGAAAATTTAGGGAAAGTTGGTTCAGGTTCAATTCTAATTAAGCGCTTGGGGGATCCCATGAACTGAGCGGAAGGGCTCAGGCGATCACAAATTAACGCAAGGTGTGAAACTAACGTGAGGACTAAAAGCCTCAAATCCATGTTCATTTCTTTGAAAGATTGTAACGAGAGATACAACAGACAGGAAATCCCTGGGGGAAATCCAGAAAACGCATAAAGATAAAGAACATGCAGCGACATCCTTAATTGCCCCAGCTTCTAAGCATAATATTGTTTGACGACATCAGAGTTCACGGGTGAAGGTAGCTCTTCGCCATCCATGTTGGTAAGCACCAGGGCTCCTCCGGAAAAAGCCCTCTTCACAACAAAAGGCCCTTCGTAGTTCGGGGCCCATTTCCCTCGATGGTCCTTGACAGCATGGGACATTTTCTTTAGCACAAGGTCTCCCTCATGGAACTTGCGTAAGCGTACTTTCTTGTCGAATGCACTCTTCATTCTTTGCTGGTATAAGCGCCCATGACTCATGGCCGTTAAGCGCTTACCCTCAATGAGGTTGAGCTGATCGTAGCGTGTTTGAGCCCACTCTGATTCCTTTAATCCGGATTCTGCCAAGATCCTTAATGACGGGACTTCTACCTCAAACGGTAACACCGCCTCCATCCCATATACCAATGAGAACGGCGTTGCCCCAGTTGACGTTCGCACTGAAGTCCGGTAACCGTGTAACGCGAATGGGAGCATCTCGTGCCAATCCTTGTATGACACGGTCATCTTTTGGATAATCTTTTTGATATTCTTATTGGCTGCTTCCACGGCTCCATTCATCTTTGGCCGGTAGGGTGTGGAATTGTGATGCTGGATTTTAAACTCCTCGCACATTTCCCCCATCATCTTGTTATTCAGGTTGGTGCCGTTGTCCGTGATAATCTTCCTTGGCAAACCATATCGGCAGATGATCTCCTTCTTAATGAACCTGACCACCACATTCCTCGTGACATTGGTATATGAAGCCGCCTCGACCCACTTGGTGAAATAATCTATTGCTACGAGGATGAAGCGATGACCATTCGAGGCCTTGGGCTCAATGGCCCCGATGACATCTATTCCCCACATGGAGAAAGGCCAAGGGGCGGACATGACATTCAGGGATGCGGTGGGGCATTGACATTATCGCGAATGCTTGACATTTGTGGCACTTCCTCACATGGACACAACAATCACTTTCCATGGTAAGCCAGTAATAACCTGCTCTTAAGATCTTCCTGGCCATAGCATGCCCGTTGGCGTGCGTTCCAAACGAGCCCTCATGGACTTCCTCGATCATGTGATTTGCCTCCTTGGCATCCACACATCGCAGGAGTGTCATGTCGTGATTTCTCTTATACAGTGTGCCTCCGCTCATGAAGAAACTGGCTGCCAACCTCCTCAATGTCCTTTTATCGTTGTCGGCAATCTCTGGCGGGTATTCTTTGCTTACGACATATCGCTTGATGTCGTAATACCAAGGCTTTCCGTCCCGTTCCTCTTCCACTTGGCAACAATGTGCGGGTTTGCCACGACACTGAAATTCAATGTAGGGTAGGTCCCCGTGCGGTGTTAGCTGGAACATAGATGCCAACGTAGCAAGTGCATCCGCCATTTGATTTTCCTCGCGGGGAACATGATGGAAGGAGATCTCATCGAAAGTCTTAGCCAATTCCTTGATGTAGGCTTTGTAGGGTATCAGCTTGGGATCTCTAGTTTCCCATTCCCCTCTCAGCTGATGGATTACCAACGCTGAGTCGCCGTACACCTTGAGTAGTTTGACATTGGAGTCAATTGCTGCCTGGACGGCTAGGGCACATGCTTCATATTCGGCCATGTTGTTGGTGCAGTCGAATCCTAGCCTGGCTGTGAAAGGTACACATTGATTGTCCGGAGAGATCAACACTGCCCCAACGCCATGACCTAGAATGTTTGACGCTCCGTCAAACCATACAGTCCATTTGTCCCGATCTTCGTCCAACTTTTCCTCGAACAAGGCCATGATGTCCTCATCCGGGAATTCCGGATGCATGGGCTGGTAGTCGTTAAGAGGCTGTTGGCCAAATAATCTGCCAAAGCGCTTCCTTTTATCGCCTTTTGGGTGACGTAGACTATATCAAACTCAGATAGCAAGACTTGCCACCGGGCGATTCGTCCTGTGAGAGCTGGCTTTTCAAAGATGTACTTAACCGGGTCCATTTTGGATATCAACCAGGTAGTATGGCTCAGCATGTACTGCCTTAAGCGATGGGACGCCCATACTAAAGCACAACACGTTCTTTCGAGCAAGGAGTAATTCATCTCACAGGTCGTGAACTTCTTACTTAGGTAGTAAACAGCGCGCTCTTTCTTCCCGGATTCGTCATGTTGCCCCAGCATACACCCCATTGACTCGTCCAAGATTGTCATGTACAAAATGAGAGGCCTTCCAGGTACTGGTGGCATAAGCACGGGAGGATTCATTAGGCACTTTTTGATCCTTCCAAAAGCCTCTTGGCAATCCTCATTCCACCGATCAGTTTGGTTTTTGCGCAAGAGTTTAAACAACGGCTCACAAATGGCGGTGAGCTGCGATATGAATCTGGCAATATAATTCAAGCGCCCCAGGAAACCTCGGACTTGCCTCTCTGTACGGGGTTCTGGCATCTCAAGGATAGCCTTCACTTTTTCGGGGTCTACCTCTATCCCTTTCTGGCTTACAACGAAACCAAGCAATTTCCCTGATTTGACCCCAAAGGTACACTTAGCGGGGTTCAACCTTAATTGATATTTCTTAAGCCTTTCGAACAACTTCCGCAGGTTGACAAGGTGTTCTTCCTCAGATTTAGATTTAGCAATTATGTCGTCCACGTAGACCTCGATCTCTTGATGCATCATATCATGGAACAAAGCTACCATGGCCCGTTGATAAGTTGCCCCGGCATTCTTGAGTCCAAAGGACATCACCTTGTAACAGAACGTTCCCCACAGGGTGACGAAAGTAGTCTTTTCCATATCCTCGGGCGCCATCTTTATCTGATTGTAACCAGAGAAACCGTCCATGAAGGAAAATAAAGCGAAATTGGCCGTGTTATCTACGAGGATATCGATGTGTGGTAAAGGAAAATTGTCCTTGGGACTGGCCCGATTCAGGTCCCGATAATCTACACACATTCGTACTTTCCCATCTTTTTTAGGAACTGGTACGATGTTGGCAACCCATTCTGGATACCGAGCGACGGCCAGAAATCCAGCGTCAAATTGCTTCTTCACTTCTTCTTTTATCTTCAAGGATGTTTCGGGCTTCATCCTCCTCAATTTCTGTTTTACCGGGGAACACCCGGGATTTAGAGGTAATCGGTGCTGCACAATGTCAGAACTCAAACCGGGCATATCTTGGTATGACCAAGCAAAGATGTCTTGGTAGTCTTTTAGCAGGATTATTAATTCTTCACGGATAGGTGCGGTAATGCCTGTACCTATCTTTACTTCCCTCTTTCCACTGCCAATTCCTAAGTCTACTAGCTCTGTTTCTTCTTGATGAGGCCCCATTTCTTGGTCCTCATGGGCGACCATTCTTTCTAGTTCCGGGAAGTCCCACATCCTCATCTCCTTCATCTTCCGTTTGATTCATTTCTTGCTCGAAGTTGATAGACGGGTCCCAGGTATTAGTACCTTCGGGGGACTCGTCATCGAATCTGCCGTTTTAGAAAAAGAAGTAAACATGCAAATGAATGAGAATGGGTAGAGACCAGGAACAGATGAAGAAAGATCCTTGTATTATAAATTCAAAAACAAAAGACACAAAGCCTTAACAAAATGAAAACTCTAAAGCCTAGGCCCAACTATAGAGCTTTTAAAACCGTAAAGGTTTACATTATGCTTGTTGCGTAAATGCCGGGGCGTTCCTCCACTCGCCAATTTCCCAGCTGGAAATCAGGAGGGCATGGTCGTACCAAATCCAAAGTACTCGGAATATCATCTTCGCATATCGCGAACGCTTGACCTTTGTCTCCCGAACCCGCACTTATAAAGCTTCTACTTATGTGGCAGGGCGGGCTTCCTTCACCTTCTTGTCTCCAACGCGAACTTTGACCATTGTTCTTCCTTCCCGCGATGCTTCTTTTCATGTCCGCCTGAGTGGGCTTATAGCCTAAACCATACTTCCCACGATTTCCTTGAGTATTTATCAGGCTAGTTATGCCGCCGTTGTTTTTCCTAAACCCATCCCGGGTTCATAACCGTTCCCCAACATAACTCGGGCCATCATTACCGCTGCATCGGACAGACAAGGTTGCCCAAAGAGGGAGTCCACGGAGGAAATGCTGACCACCTCAAAAGACTGGAAAGCAGTTTCTAACGATTCTTCTGCGGCTTCCACATAAGGCATGGAGGATGGGCAGCTTACCAAGATATCTTCCTCGCCTGACACGATGACCAAGTGCCCCTCCACTACGAATTTCAGCTTTTGGTGGAGCGTAGAAGGCACAACTCCCACTGAGTGGATCCACGGGCGCCCCAACAGGCAGCTGTAGGGGGGTTAATATCCATTATTTGGAAGGTGACTTGACAGGTGTGAGGGCCTATTTGTACTGGGAGATCGATCTCTCCCCTAACCTCTCGGCGAGTGCCGTCGAAGGCCCGAACCACCATTGAACTTGGTTTTAAGTGGGAAGCATTGAATGGTAACTTCTCCAAAGTGCTCTTAGGCATCACGTTTAAACTGGAACCATTATCGATGAGCACCTTGGCTACGATATGGTCCATACACTTGACTGATACGTGTAAAGCCTTATTATGCCCTCTCCCCTCGGCGGGGATTTCTTCTTCGGCGAAGGCAAGATAGTTGTTGGCAGTGATATTGTTGACCAGCCCTCCGAAACCTTCTACCGAGATATCTTGGGCCACGTGAGCCTCGTTCAGCACTTTTACTAGCAGAGCCCGATGAGGCTCGGAGCTCATAAGTAACTCCAGCAGCGAGACCCTAGCCGGGGTTTTGTTGAGCTGTTCGATAACCTTGAATTCGCTCTGCTGAATTATCCGAAGGAACTCGCTGGCTTCCTCTAGCGACACCTCCTTTCTACCATCCTTTTTCTCTGGGGGCCCCTTTGCTGGAATATCTTTATTCGAAGCGTGGGGTGCTTCGCCATCTTGTTCCTCCACCACTTTTCCTTTTCCCTTGACGTCGGCGGGTTGGACTGGTAGGTCCGGAGGTGCGAACACACGACCACTACGGGTCACACCACTCAGTCCCGTGATATTTGTTACTTTAGCTGACAGCGAGCTGACGTCAGTGACTTCTTCTTCCTTCTTCCCCGGAGGTGTATATCTCCACGGGACCGCGTGACTATTTTGGTACGGGAAAGGAACAGGTTTGGCCATTAAGGGGTGCCCGGGCTTTTGCGAGCTGCACTTTTAGTGAAGTATATCACCAAGGGTTTGGGCTTCGCAACACCGCTCCCCTCCGTAGATTGCATGCATATATGCTGCTCTTCTTTTCCTTCAATGCCGACTTCTAGTCGACCTTGGTCTATCATCCGCTGTAACAATTCCTCTACTTCCAAACACGTCTCCATGTCATGCATCTCGCCGGAATGTAGCAGACAGGAATCCTCCTTACACCCACTATGGGGAATTACACCTCCCTTTTGTAGGGCCTCAAAGATAAACCTCCTAGGGGTTGCCACATCTCTTAAAGGTTTAGACCTGTGGGGCCTATCGGATTCAACTGCATTAACTGCTCCCCCTCCATGATTGGCGAGCGGGTTGGTCCTCACATTGGGCCGATCCTCTTGGAAAGTCAGCCATCCGGCATCCATTAAATGTTGGACCTTGTATTTAAGGGCCAAGCATTTTTCGACGGAATGCCCCGGGACACCCCCATGGTACTTGCAAGTTGCATTAGGGTCATACCACTTCGGGAAAGGGGGTTCGAGGACCCTTCCGGGAGTTACCACGGCCAAATGATTGGCGATGAGGGATGGTAGAAGATCTTCGTACGTCATTGGGAGCGGGGTGAATTCCGGCAATGGCCTCGGAGGGAAGTTCCTTGTCGTGTTGGAATTACCGGCCGGTCGAGTCGTGTTCGGAGTTGGAACTTGGGGAGCTTCCCTCTGGGTGGGTGCCTTAGGCTGCACGGGTGTTGAACTAGAGGCGTTCCCAGCATGAGCCGAGAAGCTTGGGTGATGTTGCGCGTACTGATGGGTACCATGAGGTGTTTGCTGGGGTTTGACCCACGCGGGTGTTGAAGAGACGGCATGGGCATCTCCTTCCTTCCTTTTTGCCCCTGTTGCCCCGATTCTTTTGGCATTCACGTTTGTGGAGGAAACGTAATCAAACTTTCCTCTCTTCAATCCAACCTCGATTCTTTCCCCGGCAAACACCAGATCCGCAAAGCTGGACGGCATGTAACCCACTAGCTTCTCATAGTAGAACACTGGCAGAGTGTCTACCATCATGGTGATCATCTCTCTCTCAACCATGGGAGGAGCTACTTGTGCCGCCAAATCCCTCCATCGCTGCGCATATTCTTTAAAGGTTTCACCCTCTTTCTTGAACATATTCTGCAGTTGAGTACGGTCAGGAGCCATATCAGAATTGTACTGATACTGCCTTAGGAAGGCGGTAATCAGATCCTTCCAAGTACGGATACGGGAAGCTTCCAAATTAGTGTACCACACTACCGCAGCTCCGGCCAAGCTATCCTGAAAGAAGTGTATCAACAGCTTTTCATCTTTAGAATGGGCGCCCATCTTACGGCAGTACATTTTGAGATGGTTTTTGGGACAAGTCGTCCCTTTATACTTGTCGAAGTCCGGCACTTTGAACTTCGGGGGAATAACAACATCGGGTACTAAGCAAAGATCCGTCATGTCTGCAAACGGATAGTCCCCAAATCCTTCCACAGCCCTCAATCTTTCCTCAAGGAGATCGAGCTTCCTCCTTTCTTCAGTTGCCGGGGGCGGCCCTTCCATGGACAAAACTATTGGCGATGCTGCGATGTTGGGTTGAGGCAACGTGCCTGGTGCCGGCCCTTCGGGGATCGGGGGATAAAACTCGACATCCCTCCGAGCATAATCTTGAGGGTCTTTATGGACTTCGTCGGGCTGCTGAGGAGGCTCTTTTTCATGGACGGGAGAAGCAATGTGGCCCGCATCTTCTTGCAAGATGGGTGGTGAATAGTTGGGCGGCAATCCATAAGGGTAAGCCGCTCGGTTGTATCCCAGGTGAGGGCTGCCATCGTGCCCCAGTGTGTCCCTTCCCCGTCCTACTATGTTTGAGGGAGGATGGTGCGTAGTTGCCAAGAGAGTCGGGTCTGCTTCGGCAGCCGAACTGACAGCGGCGGCAGTGGCCGCGTTCTTCTCCATGAGCTGCTTCATACCTAACATGGCCTCCATCATGGAGGCCATTTGTTCTTTCAGAGCCGACATGTCGGCTTTCATCTGTTCCTGCGTCTCCTCTTGATCACCCATCGTTCTAGATTTGGATCTGGTGCGATAGGGATCCCTTGCGGCGCGTTTAGTTATGGTGTTTTTCCCTAAAAAACCAAACGTGAGGAGTGGGTAAAGAAAGAAAATGCATGCTAGAGATGAGATGTAGGAGTGATTTGATTTGCACAAGCTTTTTGGAGTAGAAACATGGGACCAACTCATTTTATTTCAAAAAGGAAGTCATATCTAGTCAAGGTCTGAGAGACCATACAAGTTTCCTAACGATTTCTAATTATGTGGGCCATTAAGTCTATCATATGCTGACAATAGCCGAGAAGCCCATGAATCTCTTCGGGGGCGGAGTAGGTGTCTGCCATCGCCTTGGCCTTGGCTAACAATCGGGGAAGTTCTTGACTCCCGTTCAAGGTAAGAGCAAACCGATCCATCCACATGGTTGCCTCTTGGTGTAAAGAGTCGATCACCCTTCCTCTAGCCTCTTTTTCCGCGTATACTTGGGCATACTCATCCGCGATTCTATGCTCGTGGGCCGTGGCTAGACCTAACTCTTCTTGGTACTTGGCGATGATAGCTAACATGTTGGTCTCTGTCTCGCATAAACGCTGAGACAAGCTTCTTTTGGACCTTGAACAAGCAATCAACTCCTCTTTCAGAACCATGCTATGTGCTCGCGACTGGTCCCTTTCTTCCCTTCGCAACTTGAGTTCATTATTGCTACCCCATAGAGCTCCGCGAAATTTGTTCCGGCCATACTCTTCCTTGCGAGCCCTCTTGGTCTCTTGTTCAAGGGCTCTTGCGGTAATTGCATTCTCTTCCCGTAACCCGGCACACTCCTTCCGAACGTGTGTAGCAGCCAACTTGAACTTCTCCTTGGCGAGTTTTGCCTTTCCTAACTCGCTTTTGAGAGCTTGGACTTCTTCGTCCTCTTCCGGTGCTTCAAAATTCTCTTCGCTGACGACTTTTAACTTGGCGAGCCAATCTAAACCTCGTATGCGAACTTTCAGCCATTCGTGGTACCCACCAATGATGCCATTACGAATGCCTCTAAGCTCTTGATCTTTCCTTAACGGGGTTTCCCATGCCTTATGGATTCTTTGTATAGTCTTGGAATTTTGTGCGCCGAGATCCCTCACAAGGAAAGGAGACATGCTTTCTTCCGTCGGTGCTCCCCTCATGGGGTACCCTAGTTGTCTTATAGCGAGCGTGGGATTGTAATTAATACAACCCCTCGTTCCTACCAGCGGAATGTTTGGGTATCTTCCACATGAGAAAAGGACTCCTTCTTTTCCTTCCTTCCATCGGGGGAACCAACTGATTGTTCTACCTCCTATCCCGGCCAAGAGCTGGTCCCAATCTATTCTCCTCTTTTCAGTACACGAGCGATGGCTCAGGAGCGGACATGGATGTCTTGTGTCTTGTTGGAACAAGTGTGAAACCAACCAAACACAGAGGGCGGGTAAGCAACAGATGATCCGTGCGCTACTCTTCTCGCACCTTCGGTCAAATGTGTCAAATAGATCTGCCAAGACAGCTACCACCGGACTTTCCTTGCTATGGTGGTAGGCAAGGAAAGCGTCGATTGCTGCTAGGTCTACCAAACCATCCACGTTTGGAAAGAGGACGACCCCAAAAATTAGCAAAGCTAACACATCCATAAACGGGACCCAGTCTCCTTGATTGGCCATACCCCTCGCCTTGTCTTCTAGGTACTTCTGTGGTAGGCCCGCTATGCCGTTCCGAGTCTGTTTTATGCGGTCCAAACCTCTTGCTGAATCCTTGACCACAGTTGCAATTCTGCTCAAAGAGGGGAGACATCCGGAGGAAAGATATGGTTTTCTTCCCCCGAGAGGACATCCTAGAATTTCCTCAAATTCTTCAATGGTTGGTACTAATTGGAAGTCTCCGAATGTGAAGCATCTCAAAGGCTGGTCGTAGTATTGGGTAAGTGATGCAATGGCTTCTATGGACACCTCTGCTATGGTCAACTCTAAGATCTTTCCGTAAGTCTTGCGGAAGGCTTGCATTTGGAGGGGTTCCATCAACCGCCCTAATTCCTTGATGCTGGTGGTATCTGGGCTTTTGACCTTGACTTGGTAGAACCTCTTGCCGGTTTGATTTGTTCCCATGCTTACTAAAGTGAGACAAAAGCTGGTGCAAATCAAAACTCCGATATCTCATGGGTGGGATGGATGAATGCATGATGGAATGCATATGACACAGATGCAATCTAGGAATGCGGGGGTCCGGGGAATTTGTCCCCTTCTTAGATACGACGTCTAGGGGTAGCAAAATGCCCCAACGCACGTTTTTAAGAAGGCGACACGGACCCTCCGTTGGTTTGTTTACAGTAGGGATCAAGACAGAACCCATATGCAATGCCTATGCAAAAGACACAATGCGGGAATGTACACAGTATGACAATATTTACCGAACATAAGCAAAAGGGTATATGATACTCATGCATGGCAGTGTGAAAAATGGCACGCAGCGTGTTTGCTTCGTGCCCCTATTTAAGGGACCTATAAGGGAGAGAACTAACTAGGCTTTTAGCAATAATCCCCAAGGTAGTTATATCTCTCTTGATGGTTTCTAGAGGTATCATCCCCTTCGAAGAACATATTGTAGCAGTAGGGACTACTAGCAACAATAGGTTTTCAAAGAGAAAAGCTCTAGATGAGGGTTCACTGTAATCAAGCAAGTCGGAGACCTAGCATGATCACAGATTCACCTCCACTCCTTATGCTCCCATGAACCCGGGTATAGGGCCCTTTTTCACTCACAGTGTGTGCAAATAGTGTTGGTGTTTGTGTGCATCAAATGAATAAATATTTACTTCATGCATACATTTAAAACGCACTAAAAGCAACAAAGAGTTTATATACACAAGAACATAATGAAAGGAAACCAACAAAGGGGTAAGTCACGGTAAAACATTGCACAAAATTAAATGGCCTAACTCTCTAAAAAAAGTCCCCAGTGGAGTCGCCAACTGTCGCAACCTACCCTTCGGCGGGAGGGCGACGCGTGACTCGCGGGATGCGTGTTCCACGAAAGGAATACGCGCGGAGTCGCCACCAACGTTTATTTGAGGAAAACGTCGGAAAAACCGGAAAAGACGCGATCTACGAACTTTTAAGTGAAAGGTTCGGGAGTTGTATTTACGCACGGGGAAGGTATTAGCACCCCACACGTCCGCCCCAAGGGACGGCAGCCTTTAATCGAATGTGCAAACATGACTTTGATTTCTTATGTTCCCTTTTTATGTCTCTATATCCTTCATACCCTTTTTATATTTTCTCTTTTTGTGGTCGACAAGGGTGTTTCCCTTTGCTCCTACGTATTCCTCAATTTGGGATGAGAAAATCAGACCTACGTAGTTCTTTTTTATCAAGTGATTCTTTTTTACTTTAAGAGGTGATCATTTTAAGGCGTTGGACCTTAAAAATGATCCATTTTACTTAGTGAGAAAATGAAATGACAAACTTCAAAAGCCTATTTTTGTGGACGAGCTTGACTAGGCGAGTTTGATTTTAGCCTTAGTTTCACTTTAGTTATTAATCAATTCGATTAAGAATGAGAAACCCCAAAGAGAAAACGTCCGATTGATTTTCCGCTTTATTTTACTAAAAGATGTCTTTTTGATTATTATATTATTTTTTACCTCTTTTTGATTTCCAACGTGGTTACGGCACGACCGAACGGTCGGAATTTATTTTAACCGAAGTTAATGGATAATACAATTCAAACGTTCGGTGGAAATTTATTTTATTTTTAAGTTAAGCGAGAAATGACTTAAGTAAAATGGCTTAAGCACGTCAACAGGGGGTATAAAAAGTAAACAAAACGAGAATAAAAATGCACGAAACACAATGTGGACCACTACGGGTACATAGAATGAATCGAAAAGCTTGGTTCGAGGTACTTACCCGTTGAAGATCGAAGAACGATGAAGAACGAATGAAGAACGTCGAAGAACGGTTGAAACCTTTGCGAGATTCCTCACGGAAAACGTTACGGAAACGTTTCGGAAGCGCCTCGGCTTAGATTTTCTTCACGGAAACAATTTTTCCAAGCAAATTCGAAAGAGAGAGAAGTGCCAAAGGGGCTGAACCCCTTCCTTCTTGCCTTCCTCCCCTATTTATAGCAAAATAGGGGAGGTGGTTGCCGCCCAGCTCGCCCAGGCGAGCTCAGCTCGCCCAGGCGAGCAGGGTTGCTTCCTCCAGAAGCAACCGCCTTCTGGAGGAATATTCCGGAGGGCCCAAGTGGGCCTGGGTGCTATTTGCACCCCCATTTTTACTAAGTACACCCCCCTCTGCTGTTTTTTTTGGTGATTCTTTTTTCGTAAAGTTACGGAAACTTACGAATTTCGTAACGATACTTGTTTTCTTTCCGTAATGTTACGGAACCTTGCGGATTACATAATCATCCCCTTTTTGACTTACGGAATGTTACGGAACCTCACTTAATTATGCAACGATGCTTCCATTTGATTTCCGGTGTGTCACGGAAACTTACGGATTGTGCATCAATATTTTTTTGGTTTTTCGGCATGTCCTGGAATTTCACAAATTGCCTAATGATGGGTGCCAAGCACCTCACGAGGACCAAAGAATGGTCGCACGTCATCGAGCAAAGGTCCCCGGACGAAATTAGGGTATGACAGATTGGAGATTGTGTTTGGAATAATTTGTTATCACATTGGAATGCACTTGGGTATCGTGCCAAGTTTGCACAAGCAAAAAAAAATTGGACATCTGAAAAGGGTGGATGTATACACACAAGTGGTTCTATTAGCTTGCAGGATCACATCATTCGTTTGGTATATACATTAAAATTATAATACATACTTCTTTGTACTTGTTTAATTTACCACTTAATTTTTATTTTATAATGTTTTTTAATAGTCAAAAGAGCTTGGTCAATTTGCATATGTAGATGAGGTCTTTCAGCAAACTCATTTACGAAATGTTACTAGTCAATTTGTCAATGATAGATCTAGGCAGACACATGTGAGACCATTATCTTGCATGTTTTTTTTTTTAAAAAAAATGTTTATTATATTTATGAAATAATATCTGTTTATGAATGACAGGAAGAATTTTAGGTTAGACTATCTCAAGCTAGGTCTGATTTTGCATCAAGTGTTGGTGAATCACAAATCACTCCTTTACACCCTGCTGAAGAACAAAGACTTAAGACTCGGTGTTGGGTTACAGTTGCGGGACCAAAGCATACAAGATGCCTTTACGGTACTGGAGATGTTGCTCGTAGTTAAAAATGTGGAGATAACAACTTCATGCAACATACACAAAGGTCTTCTAGTCACGCTCAAGATTCAACGAAGATTAACCGACTAAGGGAGGAGCTTCGTCAATCAAAGGAGGAGATCCATGTATTTCAGTTAGTTGTCCTTCAGTTCCTACCTCCTGAAGCGCAAAACATTATTCATCAACATCAACAACATCACCAGTAGTATCAGGACCAACAACAACAATAAGACAATGACCAACCAGATGACTAGCAACAACAACAGAATGACCAACAACCAGATGACCGGCAGAGACACTCTCCCATTGAATATTTTGATTACTGACTTAGCAACATAAAATTATTATTGACATATTACACATTGTGTTTTTCTTTTAGAGTTATTTTCAATTTAACTGAATAATTTATTTTACTATTTGTTTTGGATTTATGAATTTAAGTATTTCGTTAGTTACATTTATCTATTAATAAAATTTTGATGTTAAATAATATAAAATAAAAAAATCCCTAAATTATCGATGTTAAATAATAAAAATGAAAAAAAAACAATTCATGATAAAATAGAATTACCGGTGAATTTTTCAACAGATATTTCCATCATAAATTTCTCACGGAAAATTTCTGTGTAAAATTATCGACGAATATTATCCGTGGGAAATTTCGGACGGAAATATCCGTCGGTAATTTCCCACGGATATTTCCTACGAAAATTACTGGCAGAATGTTTTCAACGGACAACAAAAATTCGTTGATTAAAATTTCCTGCGACCATTTTCCCGACGAATTTTGGTCCGTTGGAAATTTTGAATTATCGATGGATTTTCGGGGTTACCAACGGATTTCTGCCGTCAAAAATACCTTTTCTTGTAGTGATTCAACACATACTTGTTTTGGCATTCCAATTGGAGGTATACCATCCACAATACTCTTGTTTGTTAATACAATTAAAACTATAAATTAATAATGTCAGGACCGGAGAAATTTATTAATTTAGAGAGTTATTAATTTATCGATAAATTAATAATTATTAATTTAAAGATTTTTTAAGTAATTATACTGTACATACCAAACAAAAAGGCAAATTAGTCTATGCCTCTTAGAATTACGTTGCAGCGAACCTTGGGACTCAACGTAAATTAGTAACTACTGTGTTCATATGCATTGGAACAAATGTAAACAAGAGGAACAAATGTGTTCAATGTATTCTTAAGCAAGTTTGACATATATAAATTACATGAATGTGTCAGAGTATTCAAACCATATCTCACAAGATGGCTTCTCATCTAAAAGGTGTTGCAAAATCAACTATGTTAGATCAAATACGTAAGGAGTTGTGTGAGTACAAGAGAGATAATCCTGCAAGCACACAAAAAGACTTGCAGAGATGGCTTGAGGGAAAATTTGAGTTGAAAGTTAGTCAAGGAACAATATCAAACACACTTAAGCGGTCAGATGACTATCTCTCTGCTGAAATAGAAAAGGGAAGAGCAGAGATCAAAAGACATAAACCAATAAAATATCCTGGCATGGAGAAGGTTGTTTATGAGTGGTTTCTCCAGCATCAAGAACATGTGAATATCACAAGAGAATTAATTTTGCAAAAGGCAAGAGATACAATGAAACTCGTGTATCCTCATGATGATTCAGATTTTAACTTCTCTATAGGATGGCTTGGGAAATTCAAGCACCGACATGGCATAAAGTCATTTCATCGTTTTGGCGAGAGTGGATCTGTTGATGTACAAGACATGGAGTAGAAATTGGTATCAATTCGGGAGAAAATTGATCAGTTCCCTATGAAAGATGTTTTCAATATTGATGAAACTGGGTTGTTTTATAGGCTACAAGCTGATCATTCACTGGCAACAAAACAACTTGAAGGAAGAAAACAAGATAAAGAAAGGCTGACGGTAGTTATTTGTTGCAATGAAGATGGCTCTGAAAAAATCCCTCTATGGATTATTGGGAAATATGCAAAGCCTCGTTGCTTCAAAAATGTCAACATGAATAGCTTGGATTGTCAGTATCGAGCTAACAAAAAAGAATGGATGACTAGTGTGCTTTTTGATGAATATGTTCGTTCATTTGACCAAATGATGCATGGTAGAAGAGTTCTACTTGTGGTGGATAATTGTCCAGCACATCGAAGAAATATTGAAGGGCTAAGAAACGTTGAGTTGTTCTTCTTGCCACCCAACATGACATCAAAGATTCAACCTTGCGATGCTGGGATAATAAGAGCTTTCAAGATGCATTACTGTAGAAGGTTTTACCGCAAAATATTGGAAGGTTATGAGGTGGGACAATCTGATCCAAGGAAGATAAATGTCCTTGATGCTATCAATTTGGCAATCCTAGCTTGGATGATAGATGTTCGAAAAGAAACAATAGCGAATTGCTTTCGACACTGTAAAATTCGTTCAGCTAGTGATGTTGCAAGAAATTTGGATGAATCCACTTTTGATGAAGAAACTCAAGACCTCGAGACTATGATCAATCAATGTGGCTATCATAATAAGATGGATATCAACAATCTAATGAACTACCCAGGTGAAAATGAAGCATGTTCGGAGGTTCAGAGTTTAGAAGATATTATGGGTACTATCATTGAGAACAATGCAGAGGATGACGACGAAGATGATACGATGTCTTTGGAGCCTGTTACGCGAAAGGAAGCACTTATGGCGTCAAACACTCTTCACAACTTTATGATACAATACAAAAATACAACACCTGAGCTATTGGATGCAGTAAGAAAAGTTAGAGATGAGCTCCAAATAGACTTGAACTTTAAAGGAAAACAAACAACTATTAAATCATATTTCAATAGAGTGTAATATTTTTTTTCAGTTTCTATGAATTATTAATTTATGATTTTCTTGGGACCAAAAATTATAAAGGGATCTCACGAAAAATTATTATCTTATTATTTTATCGAGTTTTTCAATTTTTTACATTGGCCCAAGTCGCAGCCGGACAAATTTATTATTTTAGAGAGTTTATTAATTTACCGAGTATTAATTTAAAGAGTTTCTACTGTAGATTCAAACTTCTGAAATTCAAATGGCCAAATCTATGATGCCACACCCAACTCTCATCATTGAAATCAGTGGCTAGGCAATGGTGCTCCATAATCTGAATCCTAATCTTGAAGTTTCTATTCTTGGACAAATGAGCCTTTAGGATTAGTCTTCCTTTGATGTCAAACACCTTCAATTGGCTATGCTCCATATTCATTGAGTAGCCTTTCTCCAATAGTTGGCCAAGGCTGAGAAGATTATTCTTCATACTGGGAACATATAGCACATCACTTATGAAGGATTGATGATCATCTCTTCTCTTGATCATCACTTTGCTATTGTCGATAAATTTTATCTTGCTCTTCACCTTTTCATCAAGACTCGTGAACCACTCTCTATGGCCAGTCATGTGATTGGAGCATCTTATGTCCAAATACCAAAGATCAAAATTTTAGTCTTTTGAATTGGTAGTTGCCATCAACAATACATCGTTAGAACTATAACACTCATCTTGTGCCATTTGAGCTTCATCCTCCTTTCTTGGCACTTTCTTACCCCATCACTTGTTAGCAAAATGACCCTATTTTTTATAGTTATAGCATTGGATCCCTTTATTGTTGAATTTCTTCTTGGCACCCTTATTGCTTCCACCATTCCTTTTGTTGTTTTTCTTTATTCTAGTTATGATTCGAATAATTGCTTGATCATTCACTAGAATTCTTCCCTTTGTTCTTCCATTTTCAATTTCCTTTTTTGTTCTTGCTACCATCATTGGAATTTCTTTTGTGTATCTAAGCTTGCACGGCTTGATCAGAAGATCTCAATGAGTTTCTTTCATTGAGCCTCAACTCTCGTGCTTCAAGTATTCGTTGTAGCTCTCCCACCTTCATCCCTTCAAGGTTCTTAGAATCTTGTCGATGACCATCACATCTTTTAGCTTCTCACTATAACTCTTCATTTGATTTGTAAGGATCAATATTCGAGTAAAATAATCAGTCACACTTTCTTGATCCTTCATCTGCAAAATTTCATACTAACTTTGTTGGGTCTGAAACTTCACCTTCTTTAATTTTTAGCACCATCATAGGACTTAGCTAGAATGTCCCATGCCTTCTTTGCAATATTAACGACCATAATTTTCTTTAAAATATTTACATATAAACTCTAATGAGTGATGAACAATGCCTTGCCATCCTTCTTGTTTGCTTCTTGATAAGTTACCCTTTGTGCCTCTATGGGATTCACTCCAAGTTCTTGAACATCTTTGACAATTTCTATAACATCTTGAAAATAAAAGTTGCTCTCATTTGGACACACCACCTATCATAATTCTTGCCACTAAGAACATGTAGAGAAGTTGAGACATTTCCAATGGAAGATGCCATCTTCGTGTGTGGAAGCGTCTAACTCCAAGAACGAACACAACTCTAAATACCAATTTGTTGGAACATTCACACTCATAGATTCAAGGATGAGAGAATATGCATAAACACATGGAGAGGGGGAGAGAGAAATTGATAGGAAATGAAATTTTGTTATTGCTTCTCTCACATACAATTGTTGTATAGGCAATGACTCCCTTATATAGGTGAGTTTCTAACAATTACAAACCACTCACAACTAACTAACTAACTAACTGAATTATAACTAACAAGGCCAAGGCCCCTCAATGCTCTGCACACTTTTTCCCTTTGTTATAGTAATACCTGTGAGGGTGCTATACTCAACTCAACAATTTGGATAGTCAATATGAGTGTTCCTTGGATTCAAATTGGTTACGATAGCTTATTTGTCAGACCATTCTTTTATTGTCTTGCCTTCATCACTTATTCTATGTATTTGGCCAAAAATTCTTCCAAACCTCCTAATTTTTGCATAGAGAGAAAGGTGTAGATAGAAGAGAGCACCTAAAAGTAATCCATCTTTAACAAGGTGGAGTTTAACTCTTGGTGTTAACTGCTGAACTTGTAAGGCTTCTTGGTTGAATTTGTAGAGGTATTCCCTTAAGGGGTTTCATTCCACCTTTGATGGATAACCATTAGTGTGGCTTTTGTATGTCTTTAATTAGTTAGGTGTTTTCCCTTGAGCAATGATTTGTGAATTTTTACTTCATATGACTCCTTCCAAGAGTTTATCAAGTCAAAGAAAGGGATTAGCACCACCTTAAGGTGGTTTTCTTAAGGGTTAAAAGAGGATTTGTGGCTCCTCTATACATCAACATTGATTCAAACACATCAAAGTCACCAGTGCAGAAAACAAAATTTAAATCAACCTTTTTACAGCAGTTGCAGAGGAATCATTTTTAAAAAATGCGGTAGTTAAGATGTATAAGGTTGTGATGAATTTATTTGTGTTGTTTATATTATGTAAGGTTTAATGAGTAGGACATGTTTAGAATATATTTTTTAGAATGCATTATTTGATTCTTTTATTGTTAAGAAAATATATTATAACTTGTGATCAACTTTTGCTATGTTGTGGTGATTGTTTATAGGGAGAATTTAAACAACAATACTTTTAAGATTGGTTATGACTATAACCGATGTAAAAAGTTATCATTTTACATTAGATGACACAAAAATTGATCTAGAAAACAAACTTTTTGGATCGATTAATATAACAACTGATGTAAAAAGTAAACCTTTTACATAAGTCATGAGACAAAATTGATCTAAAAGCTGTGTTTTTAAAACCAATCTAGGTTTTTTAGATCGCTTGTATGGAAATCAATCTTAAAAAAAAGTTATTTTTAAGATCAGTTAATCCTTCATATTGCTCCATTAATAGGAGTTGTTCGAAATGTTGAAATAACATATGTTCAAGAAGAGGTTGGTTGAAAACAAGTAGTAGACATATGTTGCCTATTTTAGCAACAAAAGTTTGTTTGCATGCCATGGAAGGGATTAGAATGTTACCGATGATATATCTTGATTGGTAGTTGGTCAAGCTAGTTCCTGAAGGCTCTAACGACACCTTGATGTCTTCGTCTTTCGACTTTACCAGTTTCATATTCAACTCTTTCTATTGTTTCTTGAGGCACTAAATTCTTTGGTTCTAAGCTAAAATTAGTAGAACTTGTTCATGAATGAGCTTAAAAAATTCCTCCTTCTCAAAAGTTGCCATAGTGTCTTGAGTAGCTCAAGGTTGTCGTTTTTGTTGAGGCTAAACCCCTTACTTGATGAAGTTATAATGTTAACAAACTACCAAGAAACAAATCCTAAGTCTTCTAAACTTAAGACACTAAATAAATAATATATCATATTTTCTTTTACTGCAACATATATCATATATTAAAACACTAAACTTAAAGACAAGTTCTAAGTCTTCTAAACTTAAGTCTCAAAGTTTAAAACACTAACAATAAAATTAAAATTTACATATACTATCATATATTCTATAAGAAAAAGTATATTCAAGTAAATAAATAACATTCCGACCAGCATTGACACATTGGCAGAAGCACTTTCGACAATTGAAAGGCATCGCGTGCTCTACTTTTGCTACCATTGATAAGCGGAAAGGCCGGTCTAGGAAATTGAAAGGACGTCCCATACAATACTTCTTCTCGAAGTAGTTTTATGAGCTTTCAATAAAGCAATACATCTCAATCCCTTTACAAGCATTCTTTGAATAGAATTCAACAACAATTTTCCATATACTGATCCAATATAAGCATCAAAACTTATGTCTTAATTTAGCTTAGTGGCTTCCGTATAAAAAAAAAAACTTAAGGACAGCAACAGACATAAAACCTGATCTCAGATATGATACCTGCATTTTAGCTATTTTCAAGTAATTCATCCCTCTGTAGCAGCTTTACTTGAAAAGCTCTAGAGTTGAGCATATGACAAGAACAAGTTGGACTCCAGTGCCTCTTACTCTTGTTGTCACCTTATTTGCCTCAACAACGAAGCACTGTTATAAGTTAAGTAGCAAAGGATAAAATTTGAGATAATAATATTTACTTAAAGTTGTAACAAACTTTTTTCATCTGCTAATTTTTTAACCTCGCCATTAGATGTTTATCACAATTACAAAGAGCAATGGTGGTTTACCTTATAGTAGCCCATTCTGGCCAGTAACATGGATCTTATTCACAAAATCTATCAGCTTGCACAGTTCTAAATTAGTGAAAATGTTAACATCATCAGCCTTAGAAGACAAAATATGCCTAATTCGATAGTACCCGATATAACCCCATTTTGCATTAAGCTCATCCATGACTTCATTAATTTAATTTTATGTGATATCAATGACTCAACAAACACAAGGGAATTTTTTTTTAGATCAGTAAAGAAATTAGCAAGTACCTTTGTTTGTCATGAACATCATGTAGTTCCAGCACACCATTTTGTTCATCTTTAACTTTTGAAAGTGGTGAAAATAACTAAAAAGAAAGGAAGCATGAATAGTGTAATACAAAAGATTTTTTTTTGAAAAAAACTACACAAGTTCAAGTTTCTTACTTGAGTAATTAGGAGTAGGCTTTGTACAGGGTATAAACCCATGATTTGATGGAGGCTTCCACAATTTCCCGTAGTCTAAATCCTTTCTTGAATCCTTCAACTACAAAACTAAAGGAGTGAAAACAAAGAAAAAGATGCATAATTGCTTTGCAGAATATAAAATATACTGTATCTGCTAAGATACATGACACCTCAACATAACTGACAAGCACTAAAACCAAATAAAATAAGAAACTCCCCACTGAAAGACAATTAACAAAGAAGAAATTTCCACTCTTGACAGAAAACCCACGGAGCCACAGCGACTTCGGTGCGGGGTTGTTGTTGTCGCCACCGCCACCGCCGCCGCCGTCGTGGAATTCTCCGTTGTTGGTGGCGTGGTGGTGGTTTCGGGAAGGTCCGGTGCCGATCTTGATTGTGGCCTTGGGGAGAAGCGTGGGCTTGCGAGGGCGCTGGTTCCATGGCTTCTGCACGGCGTCGTCTGCGTCATCGTGTTCGGCTTTGTGTAGTTGTGGTGGTGGCAATGGTTTGAGAGGGAGCGAGAATCGGTTGCGCGCGGTTCTGGATCCGAGGCGATGGGGGCGGGAGTCGGGGTCAGAGGGGCGGCGGAAGCGGTGGTGGTGCTGTTCTTGCCGCTGGCGCCCCATTTCAAGAAGGGGAGGGCGAAGTTGTGTAGAGGCTGCGACTTCACCGGAGCATGAGCCGGTGCGGTTGCCATTCAGAAAACACAAAACCTCTTTGAGCAGCTTCGAAATGGCCTCATAGAGAATGAGAGAGAGAGTGAAGAAGCTGCGCAGCTTAAGGTGGATTCTAGGGTTTTCCACGATACGGGAATCCTTATAATTTTTTAATTTATTGTTTTTAAAATTAACAAAGGCGGTATGCTAAATACACCCGTCGTAGAAGGAATTACGAAAATTACGAAAACGCCATCGCACTCTAACTACAAAGACGGGTGTTGAAAACCGTTGTAATTAGTTATACTTTAATTACAAAAAAGCCATCGAAGCACATTCTAAGACGGTCCTAAAGAACCGCCTTAGAATGTGCGTCGTAAAAAAGTTATTTTTTAGTAGTGTGAAGAGTTCACTTTGCCTTTTCATGTGCTTTAGTTACTCTTTCTTATAATTGTATCTTCACTCTTTCTCATTGCTTCATTGTTGTGAGTTTGAGGTGTGTGATTTTGATATAAGTGATCAGATACATACGGTAATGGTGACACCAAAGGAGCACGTTGAAGAAATACGAAGGAACAAGTTTTCCATTGGCAAGGAACCCAACCCTTGGTTGAAGATTTGCAACAAGCAGTTAAGAATCTCTCCGTTGAACTTTATACCAAAGACGCTCACTTCCTTATTGCCAACTCATTCAGGTACACACTGTTTATTATTAGATTTTTTACAACTTTGAAGGATAAGTTGTGATATGTATAATTACAGTTGGTAATTTACAAAAAAACAAACAGAATATTAAAATAATTCCAAATTGTTTTTTCAAATACCGATGTTGTTTTTTGGTAAAACATCGATTTTTTAAGAACCGATGTTAACGTTCATACTTTTAACGTAAATAGTTTTAACATCGGTCAATAATCGATATTGAAAGTCTTGAATAATCGATCGATGTTAAAAACCTATTTTTTTAGTAGTGTAGGACGAAGTGTGTGCTAATCTTGATTTAGATTCGGCTTGTACAGGTTCCATTCAATAAATATTTCAAACACATTTCAGATATTGTCTTTCTCAGGTGTTAACTTATGCTTGTAAACTCATAAATGCATTAATAAAGTCTTTCTTGATGGTTGTTCAACAATCATAACCTCTATATTCATCCTTAAACATTTAAAATAAATAAAAATAATATTTTAGTTGGCTACTTCATTGTTGAAAATTCGTTAATAATAATGAGTCATATAATATTACTAACTTGTATCCTTTCATGTATATTAAATGAGACTTAATTCTTTACATTAGAGAAGAGCCAAACATTTTGATTATAATTTAGAAAGTAACTATTAAATATTAAATATCAATTACAATAGAAAACAACTATAAACTAATTATATCTTATTCAATGTGATAAAATTGCTTTAGAAATAAAGATATGAATACTCTATTAAATAAATATATATTTAAGGAACTTGCAAAAACCGAGTAATCCGATTCCTACCTATGCTAATTTAAGAAAAAGGTAGCCATGCACATTCTTTGTTTTGTTATAGGTGAATCTAACTTTGATCTTTAATTTCTAACAAAAAAAATTGATCTCTATTTAAGTATAATGAATCAAAATTTTCAAAAGTTAAACTTTATTATCATCTTAAATGCTTCAAATAAATAAATAAATTATTGTAATTTTATAATGATGGAAGGGTTATAACAAGTTTGTAAAAATGAAAAAGTTTTTTCTCTTTTCTTTAAATATATATATATATATATATATATATATATATATATATATATATATATATATATATATATATTTAAAAGCATTCAAAGATAAAGGTAAAGTTTAATTTTAGAAGGATTTGATTTGTGATACATAACTAGAGAACAAAGTTAGATTACCTATAACAAAACATGGAATGGATATCAAGGGATCTAACTTGGTTAGTTAACTATGATATGTGAGTTATTATAAAATTTTGATATATATCTTCAATTCCTATTGATTTTAAAAAAACAGGAAACAAATATTTATTTCACAAATTTTAATTGAATAACTTTATTTTAAAGCTCAGTATTTTATTAAAAATTTCTTTTAAGTAAAACATATTTTACAAAGTTTTATATTAATTCAAAATTATTTAATATCTCATTCAGTTAAACTAAATTGATGTAGTATCTACTTTTTGAATAAAAATAAATGAAACATGAAATTACTTTTTTGTTGTTCTTCAAATTTTACGTAATTTAACACAAATAATCAAAGTAATATTTATATATATATATATATATATATATATATATATAAAATATTATAAAAGTTCATTATCAATTATAAAATAACTTGTATCAGTATTTTTAGAATTTTTCACACAAATAATACAAAAATAAAATATTTATGCAAATAATACAAAGAAAAAATATTTACATGAATGATACAAATTACTATTCACTTTAAGAAATTGGTTCCTCGGGAACTGATTTCATACGTGAATCATGTATTTATTTTGTTGCCTTAGTTTAGAAATCGATTCTTAAACCAATTTCTAAACTAAGGTTTAATTTATTTTTTTTTACAACACCATGTTATGAAATCGGTTCCTAGGGAACCGATGTCGTATATTCATTTTTTTTCTAACCAATGTTATGAAATTGGTTCCCTAGTAACCCATTTCATAATGTGGTTTTTTTTTATCTTTTTCCCACATAAAGCACGTAGCAATAGCTCCTACAACTACAACTACAAGTCAAATAGGGATCACAGATGAATCTCTCCCTCAACACAACACACGACCATGTGAGTGTTTTTATTCCCTTATGTTTTCATTTATTTGATTATTAAAAAACATATTTGAAATTAAAAAAAAAATAGTTGTAACCAATGACATACAAAATACTCTAAAATAACAGAACAAAATATATAAATTTGAATTAATACAACAAAATTTTACAAATACAAACAATATGGCATACATTCAATGTTGTTGGCTTGAGCCTACATGGTGAGGCCAATTTTTCTTTGAATGACCTACAATGCGACACACATAACATAGCTTTAATTGACCTGGTTCTCGAATATTCATTTCGGTGTGGATACAAAATGGAGATAGGATGACCCTAAGTACTTTTTTTCTTTTTTGGATTGAGAGAGATCATTGGCTCATGACACGGTGGCCAATATAGGCTTGGTTGCACAATTCTCCAAACAATCATCTGTATATGTTGGAGATACTTTCCAACATATACACGAGATGTATGTAGTTTATGTACTCATGATGACCTTTCGTACAAGCAACAACATGAGAACAAGGGTTGTGCAACTTCTGTAATTTGCCACAGTCACACTTCCTTTCATGAGTTCATCCAACCTAACACTGAAATCTTAAGCGGGCCGAACCTCTCTCAGGTTTATTGTCTCTTAGACCAAGAACTGTGTGTCACGTCGATCAAACTGAAGAATGTTGTGAGTGTTTGCCTTTCTAAGTGCATCTTCGATGCCTTTGTTTAGTACTTCCATATAAACTTGGTTAAAAGCAAGCATTATTGCAGCTTTTCTCCCCTTTTTGTTGAACAATGCCTTAACCTTATATATGGATTTTACTAGCGCACCTATGGGTAGATTTCTTCATTTATTGAGCACAGAATTAATAGACTCAACAAGATTGGTGGTCATGTGCCCCCATCATCGACCATTATCTCATGCGAGAGTCCATTTTCTCACAGAATCTTGCTAAGACAATTAATTGCTCGGTTAGCATTTGCTTCCTCGCTCAACATGTTGTAGTAATAATTAAACATAGGCTCCATCTTTGCATATGCTGAGTAGTTATAAACATACAATTTCATTATTGTGAATAATACAAAATGAAGTGACATTTAATATGAAGAGAAAGAAGTTTGGCACTCACCAATATTGTTAATTAATTTTTTGATGGGGTTGTTCTTGTACCTCTTCATGTAATTTTGTGAAATGTGTCAAATACATAACACATTCATAGAATTTTATACCGCCCACCCACTATCACGTCTTGATTAGGCACTTTTGATTGACTCGTGCCTATTTGAAATCAAATCAAACACAAACCATGTTGTGGGGTGACATGCCTTTTTAGATTTTAGAGGAAGAACAACCATGCTCTTGCTGATTCACTCTCAACAATAACAAAGGCTATTAGAAAGAATTTATTGTTACCATCTTGTGCAACTGCCATAAGGAGGGTCCCCTTGAACTTATCGTACAACCATGTTCCATCAACCTGAACTATGGGCTTGCAATATTGAAACTCATTTATACACGGTTTGAAACTCCAAAAAAAATGATGGAACATAACGTAACCCTCTACTAGTTGACATCCTTGTGGTTGCATTGGCAGTGTTTCCTTCTCCACCACCATACTGGGAAGAAATTGTTGCATAGCTTGCAACAATCTCGATAGATCATGATACAATCTTTCCCAGTTGTCATAGATGTCTTCAACAACCTTTTGCTTTGCCAACCTTGCTTTGCGGTACGCGGTGATGTATCCTTCACTACTTTTGATTTATGTTATCAAGTTTGGCACTGAAGTTTATGGATCATTTTCAATCAAGTTATGGATGCTTTTATTGATCAACAAATACAGTAACTTCACATGTTATTGTGAGATTGAAGGATTTGAACATGTTGGACAAGTGGCCTCAATCACTTAGGGTGGGGGGGGGGGGGTGAATTAAGTTTCAAAATTTTTCCACTGACAAATTATAATCCCCCTTTTAAATGACATATGATAGGCTCAAAATGCAAAAGAAGAAGCAGTAATTAAATTAACCAATGTTCTTTAAACATGCAAGACAAAATTAATTGCAATAAAATAAATGAGATAGGGGAAGAGAGAATTGCAAACTCGATTCACTTCTCGTGCCTACGTCAAGTCCTCAAGCAATCCACTTGAGATTTTCTACTATCTCTGTAAATCCTTTATAGACTTTGAACACACCTTGGGATCTCTCACCCTTGTGTTCAAGATTCTCACACTCCCAGAGACAAACAATCTCTTGATTACAATTGAGTTTATGAGATGAACAAAAAGATTTCTCTCCTTTAGAGTAAATGATACAAATTGAAGATCCTAGAAGAATTCTCAATAGATTTGCAAGTGTTTAACCAATAGTTGTTTAAAGAGCATTTGACAATTAAGTTCTCTTAGAAAAATCTCTCTCTTATTTTCAAAGTCAGACACACATATATATAGGCCCATTATGCCTTTTCAAAATGATTTCAAGAGATGTGTCTTTTCAAAAAGCTTTTCTGAAATTCTCAAATTTCAATTTTCAAATTTTAAATTTTAAATTTCAAATTTCAAACTTTTTGAAAAAGCTTTTTAAAATAACTTTGCTTCTTGTAATCGATTACAAAATGCCTGGTAATCGATTACCAATGGAAAAATGTCTTTTTCAGGAAATGTTAAAAATATTTTAAAACCTTTTTATAATCAATTTAAAAACTATGTTGTGAGGCCAAACCTTTGTAATCACTAAGAGACTCTTTTAACAAAGATAGACTAAGACTTAGCTTTCTTCTTGATCTTTGTTTTCTTGGTCTTGATTTAATCTTGAAGAAATCTCTGTTTGCTTAACCTTAAATGTTTCTTGAAGCAATCTTGTTTGATTACACTTTGGCATCATCAAAAACCTGTATTCATACATTCACACTCTCCCCCTTTTTTTGATGATGACAATCATTATCAAGTGAATTCTTTTTGGCATCATCAAAACATGCATGATTCACATTCTCCACCTTTTTTATGATGACAATCATTATCAAGCAAATTTGTTTTAGCATCATCAAAACCTGAAACCTGCATGATTCACATTCTCCCCCTTTTTGATGATGACAACCATCTGTAGGTTAGGAGTAAAAAGAATATCTATGTGGGTCGTTTACTCCCCCTTGATTTTGCAATAATTGCTTATATGAAATAGTTTGAAGATTTCGTAGATTTAAAAAAAAACTTTTCAAAATGTCATACCCTAATTTCGTCCGGGGACCTTTGCTTGATGACATGCGACCTTTCTTTGGTCCTTGTGAGGCGCTTGGTACCCATCATTAGGCAATTTGTGAAATTCCAGGACATGCCGAAAAACCAAAAAATATTGATGCACAATTCGTAAGTTTCCGTGACACACCGGAAATCAAATGGAAGCATCGTTGCATAATTAAGTGAGGTTCCGTAACATTCCGTAAGTCAAAAAGGGGATGATTATGTAATCCGCAAGGTTCCGTAACATTACGGAAAGAAAACGAGTATCGTTACAAAATTCGTAAGTTTCCGTAAATTTACGAAAAAAAGAATCACCAAAAAAAAAAGCAGAGGGGGGTGTACTTAGTAAAAATGGGGGTGCAAATAGCACCCAGGCCCACTTGGGCCCTCCAGAATATTCCTCCAGAAGGCTGTTGCTTCTGGAGGAAGCAACCTGGCTCGCCTGGGCGAGCTGAGCTCGCCTGGGCGAGCTGGGCGGCAACCACCTCCCCTATTTTGCTATAAATAGGGGAGGAAGTGAAGAAGAAAAGGGTTCAGCCCCTTTGGCACTTCTCTCTCTTTCGAATTTGCTTGGAAAAATCGTTTCCGTGAAGAAAATCTAAGCCGAGGCGCTTCCGAAACGTTTCCGTAACGTTTTCCGTGAAGAATTTCGCAAAGGTTTCAACCGTTCTTCGACGTTCTTCATTCGTTCTTCATCGTTCTTCGATCTTCAACGGGTAAGTACCTCGAACCAAGCTTTTCGATTCATTCTATGTACCCGTAGTGGTCCACATTGTGTTTCGTGCATTTTTATTCTCGTTTTGTTTACTTTTTATACCCCCTGTTGACGTGCTTAAGCCATTTTACTTAAGTCATTTCTCGCTTAACTTAAAAATAAAATAAATTTCCACCGAACGTTTGAATTGTATTATCCATTAACTTCGGTTAAAATAGATTCCGACCGTTCGGTCGTGCCGTAACCACGTTGGAAATCAAAAAGAGGTAAAAAATAATATAATAATCAAAAAGACATCTTTTAGTAGAATAAAGCGGAAAATCAATCGGACGTTTTCTCTTTGGGATTTCTCATTCTTAATCGAATTGATTAATAACTAAAGTGAAACTAAAGGCTAAAATCAATTCGCCTAGTCAAGCTCGTCCATAAAAATAGGCTTTTGAAGCTTGTCATTTCATTTTCTCACTAAGTAAAATGGATCATTTTTAAGGTCCAACGCCTTAAAATGATCACCTCTTAAAGTAAAAAAGAATCACTTGATAAAAAAGAACTACGTAGGTCTGATTTTCTCATCCCAAATTGAGGAATACGTAGGAGCAAAGGGAAACACCCTTGTCGACCACAAAAAGAGAAAATATAAAAAGGGTATAAAGGATATAGAGACATAAAAAGGGAACATAAAAAATCAAAGTCATGTTTGCACATTCGATTAAAGGCTGCCGTCCCTTGGGGCGGACGTGTGGGGTGCTAATACCTTCCCCGTGCGTAAATACAACTCCCGAACCTTTCACTTAAAAGTTCGTAGATCGCGTCTTTTCCGGTTTTTCCGACGTTTTCCTCAAATAAACGTTGGTGGCGACTCCGCGCGTATTCCTTTCGTGGAACACGCATCCCGCGAGTCACGCGTCGCCCTCCCGCCGAAGGGTAGGTTGCGACAGTTGGCGACTCCACCGGGGACTGTTTTTAGAGAGTTAGGCCATTTAATTTTGTGCAATGTTTTACCGTGACTTACCCCTTTGTTGGTTTCCTTTCATTATGTTCTTGTGTATATAAACTCTTTGTTGCTTTTAGTGCGTTTTAAATGTATGCATGAAGTAAATATTTATTCATTTGATGCACACAAACACCAACACTATTTGCACACACTGTGAGTGAAAAAGGGCCCTATACCCGGGTTCATGGGAGCATAAGGAGTGGAGGTGAATCTGTGATCATGCTAGGTCTCCGACTTGCTTGATTACAGTGAACCCTCATCTAGAGCTTTTCTCTTTGAAAACCTATTGTTGCTAGTAGTCCCTACTGCTACAATATGTTCTTCAAAGGGGATGATACCTCTAGAAACCATCAAGAGAGATATAACTACCTTGGGGATTATTGCTAAAAGCCTAGTTAGTTCTCTCCCTTATAGGTCCCTTAAATAGGGGCACGAAGCAAACACGCTGCGTGCCATTTTTCACACTGCCATGCATGAGTATCATATACCCTTTTGCTTATGTTCGGTAAATATTGTCATACTGTGCACATTCCCGCATTGTGTCTTTTGCATAGGCATTGCATATGGGTTCTGTCTTGATCCCTACTGTAAACAAACCAACGGAGGGTCCGTGTCGCCTTCTTAAAAACGTGCGTTGGGGCATTTCGCTACCCCTAGACGTCGTATCTAAGAAGGGGACAAATTCCCCGGACCCCCGCATTCCTAGATTGCATCTGTGTCATATGCATTCCATCATGCATTCATCCATCCCACCCATGAGATATCGGAGTTTTGATTTGCACCAGCTTTTGTCTCACTTTAGTAAGCATGGGAACAAATCAAACCGGCAAGAGGTTCTACCAAGTCAAGGTCAAAAGCCTAGATACCACCAGCATCAAGGAATTAGGGCGGTTGATGGAACCCCTCCAAATGCAAGCCTTCCGCAAGACTTAAGGAAAGATCTTAGAGTTGACCATAGCAGAGGTGTCCATAGAAGCCATTGCATCACTTACCCAATACTACGACCAGCCTTTGAGGTGCTTCACATTCGCAGACTTCCAATTAGTACCAACCATTGAAGAATTTGAGGAAATTCTAGGATGTCCTCTCGGGGGAAGAAAACCATATCTTTCCTCCGGGTATCTCCCCTCTTTGAGCAGAATTGCAACTGTGGTCAAGGATTCAGCAAGAGGTTTGGACCGCATAAAACAGACTCGGAACGGCATAGCGGGCCTACCACAGAAGTACCTAGAAGACAAGGCGAGGGGTATGGCCAATCAAGGAGACTGGGTCCCGTTTATGGATGTGTTAGCTTTGCTAATTTTTGGGGTCGTCCTCTTTCCAAACGTGGATGGTTTGGTAGACCTAGCAACAATTGACGCTTTCCTTGCCTACCACCATAGCAAGGAAAGTCCGGTGGTAGCTGTCTTGGCAGATCTATTTGACACATTTGACCGAAGGTGCGAAAAGAGTAGCGCACGGATCATCTGTTGCTTACCCGCCCTCTGTGTTTGGTTGGTTTCACACTTGTTCCAACAAGACACAAGACATCCATGTCCGCTCCTGAGCCATCGCTCGTGTACTGAAAAGAGGAGAATAGATTGGGACCAGCTCTTCGCCGGGATAGGAGGTAGAACAATCAGTTGGTTCCCTCGATGGAAGGAAGGAAAAGAAGGAGTCCTTTTCTCATGTGGAAGATACCCAAACATTCCGCTGGTAGGAACGAGGGGTTGTATTAACTACAATCCCGCGCTCGCTATAAGACAACTAGGGTACCCATGAGGGGAGCACCGACGGAAGAAAGCATGTCTCCTTTCCTTGTGAGGGATCTCGGCGCACAAAATTCCAAGACTATACAAAGAATCCATAAGGCATGGGAAACCCCGTTAAGGAAAGATCAAGAGCTTAGAGGCATTCGTAATGGCATCATTGGTGGGTACCACGAATGGCTGAAAGTTCATATACGAGGTTTAGATTGGCTCGCCAAGTTAAAAGTCATCAGCGAAGAGAATTTTGAAGCACCGGAAGAGGACGAAGAAGTCCAAGCTCTCAAAAGCGAGTTAGGAAAGGCAAAACTTGCCAAGGAGAAGTTCAAGTTGGCCGCTACACACGTTCAGAAGGAGTGTGCCGGGTTACGGGAAGAGAATGCAATTACCGCAAGAGCCCTTGAACAAGAGACCAAGAGGGCTCGCAAGGAAGAGTATGGCCGGAACAAATTTCGCGGAGCTCTATGGGGTAGCAATAGTGAACTCAAGTTGCGAAGGGAAGAAAGGGACCAGTCGCGAGCACATAGCATGGTTTTGAAAGAGGAGTTAGTTGCCTGTTCAAGGTCCAAAAGAAGCTTGTCTCAGCGCTTATGCGAGACGGAGACCAACATGCTAGCTATCATCGCCAAGTACCAAGAAGAGTTAGGTCTAGCCGCGGCCCACGAGCATAGGATTGCGGACGAATATGCCCAAGTATACGCGGAAAAAGAGGCTAGAGGAAGGGTGATCGACTCTTTACACCAAGAGGCAACCATGTGGATGGATCGGTTTGCTCTTACCTTGAACGGGAGTCAAGAACTTCCCTGATTGTTAGCCAAGGCCAAAGCGATGGCAGACACCTACTCCGCCCCCGAAGAGATTCACGGGCTTCTCGGCTATTGTCAGCATATGATAGACTTAATGGCCCACATAATTAGAAATCGTTAGGAAACTTGTATGGTCTCTCAGACCTTGACTAGATATGACTTCGTTTTTGAAATAAAATGAGTTGGTCCCATGTTTCTACTCCAAAAAACTTGTGCAAATCAAATCACTCCTACGTTTCATCTCTAGCATGCATTTTCTTTCTTTACCCACTCCTCACGTTTGGTTTTTTAGGGAAAAACACCATAACTAAACGCGCCGCAAGGGATCCCTATCGCACCAGATCCAAATCTAGAACGATGGGTGATCAAGAGGAGACGCAGGAACAGATGAAAGCCGACATGTCGGCTCTGAAAGAACAAATGGCCTCCATGATGGAGGCCATGTTAAGTATGAAGCGGCTCATAGAGAAGAACGCGGCCACCGCCGCCGCTGTCAGTTCGGCTGCCGAAGCAGACCCGACTCTCTTGGCAACTACGCACCATCCTCCCTCAAACATAGTAGGACGGGGAAGGGACACACTGGGGCACGATGGCAGCCCTCACCTGGGATACAACCGAGCGGCTTACCCTTATGGATTGCCGCCCAACTATTCACCACCCGTCTTGCAAGAAGATGCGGGCCACATTGCTTCTCCCGTCCATGAAAGAGAGCCTCCTCAACAGCCCGACGAAGTCCACAAAGACCCTCAAGATTATGCTCGAAGGGATGTCGAGTTCTATCCCCCGATCCCCGAAGGGCCGGCACCAGGCACGTTGCCTCAACCCAACATCGCAGCATCACCAATAGTTTTGTCCACGGAAGGGCCGCCCCCAGCAACTGAAGAAAGGAGGAAGCTCGATCTCCTTGAGGAAAGATTGAGGGCTGTGGAAGGATTTGGGGACTATCCGTTCGCAGACATGACGGATCTTTGCTTAGTACCCGATGTTGTTATTCCCCCGAAGTTCAAAGTGCCGGACTTCGACAAGTATAAAGGGACGACTTGTCCCAAAAACCATCTCAAAATGTACTGCCGTAAGATGGGCGCCCACTCTAAAGATGAAAAGCTGTTGATACACTTCTTTCAGGATAGCTTGGCCGGAGCTGCGGTAGTGTGGTACACTAATTTGGAAGCTTCCCGTATCCGTACTTGGAAGGATCTGATTACCGCCTTCCTAAGGCAGTATCAGTACAATTCTGATATGGCTCCTGACCGTACTCAACTGCAGAATATGTTCAAGAAAGAGGGTGAAACCTTTAAAGAATATGCGCAGCGATGGAGGGATTTGGCGGCACAAGTAGCTCCTCCCATGGTTGAGAGAGAGATGATCACCATGATGGTAGACACTCTGCCAGTGTTCTACTATGAGAAGCTAGTAGGTTACATGCCGTCCAGCTTTGCGGATCTGGTGTTTGCCGGGGAAAGAATCGAGGTTGGATTGAAAAGAGGAAAGTTTGATTACGTTTCCTCCACAAACGCGAATGCCAAAAGAATCGGGGCAACAGGGGCAAAAAGGAAGGAGGAGATGCCCATGCCGTCTCTTCAACACCCGCGTGGGTCAAAACCCAGCAAACACCTCATGGTACCCATCAGTACGCGCAACATCACCCAAGCTTCTCGGCTCATACTGGGAATACCTCTAGTTCAACACCCGTGCAACCTAAGGCACCCACCCAGAGGGAAGCTCCCCAAGTTCCAACTCCGAACACGACTCGACCGGCCGGTAATTCCAACACGACAAGGAACTTCCCTCCGAGGCCATTTCCGGAATTCACCCCACTCCCAATGACGTACGAAGATCTTCTGCCATCCCTCATCGCCAATCATTTGGCCGTGGTAACTCCCGGAAGGGTCCTCGAACCCCCTTTCCCGAAGTGGTATGACCCTAACGCAACTTGCAAGTACCATGGGGGTGTCCCGGGGCATTCCGTCGAAAAATGCTTGGCCCTTAAATACAAGGTCCAACATTTAATGGATGCTGGATGGCTGACTTTCCAAGAGGATCGGCCCAATGTGAGAACCAACCCGCTCGCCAATCATGGAGGGGGAGCAGTTAATGCAGTTGAATCCGATAGGCCGCACAGGTCTAAACCTTTAAGGGATGTGGCAACCCCTAGGAGGTTTATCTTTGAGGCCCTACAAAAAGGAGGTGTGATTCCCCATAGTGGGTGTAAGGAGGATTCCTGTCTGCTACATTCCGGCGAGATGCATGACATGGAGACGTGTTTGGAAGTAGAGGAATTGTTACAGCGGATGATAGATCAAGGTCGACTGGAAGTCGGCATTGAAGGAAAAGAAGAGCAGCATATATGCATGCAATCTACGGAGGGGAGCGGTGTTGCGAAGCCCAAACCCTTGGTGATATACTTCACTAAAAGCGCAGCTTCGCAAAAGCCGGACACCCCTTAATAGCCAAACCTGTTCCTTTCCCGTACCAAAATAGTCACGCGGTCCCGTGGAGATATACACCTCCGGGGAAGAAGGAAGAAGAAGCCACTGACGTCAGCTCGCTGTCAGCTAAAGTAACAAATATCACGGGACTGAGTGGTGTGACCCGTAGTGGTCGTGTGTTCGCACCTCCGGACCTACCAGTCCAACCCGCGACGTCAAGGGAAAAGGAAAAGTGGTGGAGGAACAAGATGGTAGAAAGGAGGTGTCGCTAAGGAAGCCAGCGAGTTCCTTCGGATAATTCAGCAAAGCGAATTCAAGGTTATCGAACAGCTCAACAAAACCCCGGCTAGGGTCTCGCTGCTGGAGTTACTTATGAGCTCCGAGCCTCATCGGGCTCTGCTAGTAAAAGTGCTGAACGAGGCTCACGTGGCCCAAGATATCTCGGTAGAAGGTTTCGGAGGGCTGGTCAACAATATCACTGCCAACAACTATCTTGCCTTTGCCGAAGAAGAAATCCCCGCCGAGGGGAGAGGGCATAATAAGGCTTTACACGTATCAGTCAAGTGTATGGACCATATCGTAGCCAAGGTGCTCATCGATAATGGTTCCAGTTTAAACGTGATGCCTAAGAGCACTTTGGAGAAGTTACCATTCAATGCTTCCCACTTAAAACCAAGTTCAATGGTGGTTCGGGCCTTCGACGGCACTCGCCGAGAGGTTAGGGGAGAGATCGATCTCCCAGTACAAATAGGCCCTCACACCTGTCAAGTCACCTTCCAAATAATGGATATTAACCCCCCCTACAGCTGCCTGTTGAGGCGCCCGTGGATCCACTCAGTGGGAGTTGTGCCTTCTACACTCCACCAAAAGCTGAAATTCGTAGTGGAGGGGCACTTGGTCATCGTGTCAGGCGAGGAAGATATCTTGGTAAGCTGCCCATCCTCCATGCCTTATGTGGAAGCCGCAGAAGAATCGTTAGAAACTGCTTTCCAGTCTTTTGAGGTGGTCAGCATTTCCTCCGTGGACTCCCTCTTTGGGCAGCCTTGTTTGTCCGATGCAGCGGTAATGATGGCCCGAGTTATGTTGGGGAACGGTTATGAACCTGGGATGGGTTTAGGAAAAAACAACGGCGGCATAACTAGCCTGATAAATACCCAAGGAAATCGTGGGAAGTATGGTTTAGGCTATAAGCCCACTCAGGCGGACATGAAAAGAAGCATCGCGGGAAGGAAGAACAATGGTCAAAATTCGCGTTGGAGACAAGAAGGTGAAGGAAGCCCGCCCTGCCACATAAGTAGAAGCTTTATAAGCGCGGGTTCGGGAGACAAAGGTCAAGCGTTCACGATATGCGAAGATGATATTCCGAGTACTTTGGATTTGGTACGACCATGCCCTCCTGATTTCCAGCTGGGAAATTGGCGAGTGGAGGAACGCCCCGGCATTTACGCAACAAGCATAATGTAAACCTTTACGGTTTTAAAAGCTCTATAGTTGGGCCTAGGCTTTAGAGTTTTTCCTTTTGTTAAGGCTTTGTGTCTTTTGTTTTTGAATTTATAATACAAGGATCTTTCTTCATCTGTTCCTGGTCTTTACCCATTCTCATTCATTTGCATGTTTACTTCTTTTTCTGAAACGGCAGATCCGATGACAAGTCCCCCGAAGGTACTAATACCTGGGACCCGTCTATCGACTTCGAGCAAGAAATGAATCAAACGGAAGATGAAGGAAATGAGGATGTGGGACTTCCCCCAGAACTAGAAAGAATGGTCGCCCATGAGGACCAAGAAATGGGGCCTCATCAAGAAGAAACAGAGCTAGTAAACTTAGGAATTGGCAGTGGAAAGAGGGAAGTAAAGATAGGTACAGGTATTACCGCACCTATCTGTGAAGAATTAATAATCCTGCTAAAAGACTACCAAGACATCTTTGCTTGGTCATACCAAGATATGCCCGGTTTGAGTTCTGACATTGTACAGCACCGATTACCTCTAAATCCCGAGTGTTCCCCGGTAAAACAGAAACTGAGGAGGATGAAGCCCGAAACATCCTTGAAGATAAAAGAAGAAGTGAAGAAGCAATTTGACGCTGGATTTCTGGCCGTCGCTCGGTATCCAGAATGGGTTGCCAACATCGTACCAGTTCCTAAAAAAGATGGGAAAGTACGAATGTGTGTAGATTATCGGGACCTGAATCGGGCCAGTCCCAAGGACAATTTTCCTTTACCACACATCGATATCCTCGTAGATAACACGGCCAATTTCGCTTTATTTTCCTTCATGGACGGTTTCTCTGGTTACAATCAGATAAAGATGGCGCCCGAGGATATGGAAAAGACTACTTTCGTCACCCTGTGGGGAACGTTCTGTTACAAGGTGATGTCCTTTGGACTCAAGAATGCCGGGGCAACTTATCAACGGGCCATGGTAGCTTTGTTCCATGATATGATGCATCAAGAGATCGAGGTCTACGTGGACGACATAATTGCTAAATCTAAATCCGAGGAAGAACACCTTGTCAACCTGCGGAAATTGTTCGAAAGGCTTATGAAATATCAATTAAGGTTGAACCCCGCTAAGTGTACCTTTGGGGTCAAATCAGGGAAGTTGCTTGGTTTCATTGTAAGCCAGAAAGGGATAGAGGTAGACCCCGAAAAAGTGAAGGCTATCCTTGAGATGCCAGAACCCCGTACAGAGAGGCAAGTCTGAGGTTTCCTGGGGCGCTTGAATTATATTGCCAGATTCATATCGCAGCTCACCGCCATTTGTGAGCCGTTGTTTAAACTCTTGCGCAAAAACCAAACTGATCGGTGGAATGAGGATTGCCAAGAGGCTTTTAGAAGGATCAAAAAGTGCCTAATGAATCCTCCCGTGCTTATGCCACCGGTACCTGGAAGGCCTCTCATTTTGTACATGACAATCTTGGACGAGTCAATGGGGTGTATGCTGGGGCAACATGACGAATCCGGGAAGAAAGAGCGCGCTGTTTACTACCTAAGTAAGAAGTTCACGACCTGTGAGATGAATTACTCCTTGCTCGAAAGAACGTGTTGTGCTTTAGTATGGGCATCCCATCGCCTAAGGCAGTACATGCTGAGCCATACTACCTGGTTGATATCCAAAATGGACCCGGTTAAGTACATCTTTGAAAAGCCAGCTCTCACAGGACGAATCGCCCGGTGGCAAGTCTTGCTATCTGAGTTTGATATAGTCTACGTCACCCAAAAGGCGATAAAAGGAAGCGCTTCTGCAGATTATTTGGCTCAACAGCCTCTTAACGACTACCAGCCCATGCATCCGGAATTCCCGGATGAGGACATCATGGCCTTGTTCGAGGAAAAGTCGGACGAAGATCGGGACAAATGGACTGTATGGTTTGACGGAGCGTCAAACATTCTAGGTCATGGCGTTGGGGCAATGTTGGTTTCTCCGGACAATCAATGTGTACCTTTCACAGCCAGGTTAGGATTCGACTGCACCAACAACATGGCCGAATATGAAGCATGTGCCCTAGCCGTCCAGGCAGCAATTGACTCCAATGTCAAACTACTCAAGGTGTACGGCGACTCAGCGTTGGTAATCCATCAGCTGAGAGGGGAATGGGAAACTAGAGATCCCAAGCTGATACCCTACAAAGCCTATATCAAGGAATTGGCTAAGACTTTCGATGAGATCTCCTTCCATCATGTTCCCCGCGAGGAAAATCAAATGGCGGATGCACTTGCTACGTTGGCGTCTATGTTCCAGCTAACACCGCACGGGGATCTACCCTACATTGAATTTTGGTGTCGTGGCAAACCCGCACATTGTTGCCAAGTGGAAGAGGAACAGGACGGAAAGCCTTGGTATTACGACATCAAGCGATATGTCGTAAGCAAAGAATACCCGCCAGAGATTGCCGACAACGATAAAAGGACATTGAGGAGGTTGGCAGCCGGTTTCTTCATGAGCGGAAGCATACTGTATAAAAGAAATCACGACATGACACTCCTGCGGTGTGTGGATGCCAAGGAGGCAAATCACATGATCGAAGGAGTCCATGAGGGCTCGTTTGGAACGCACGCCAACGGACATGCTATGGCCAGGAAGATCCTAAGAGCAGGTTATTACTGGCTTACCATGGAAAGTGATTGTTGTGTCCATGTGAGGAAGTGCCACAAATGTCAAGCATTCGCAGATAATGTCAATGCCCCACCACATCCTCTGAATGTCATGTCCGCCCCTTGGCCTTTCTCCATGTGGGGAATAGATGTCATCGGGGCCATTGAGCCCAAGGCCTCGAATGGTCATCGCTTCATCCTCGTAGCGATAGATTATTTCACCAAGTGGGTCGAGGCGGCTTCATATACCAATGTCACGAGGAATGTGGTGGTCAGGTTCATTAAGAAAGAGATCATCTGCCGATATGGTTTGCCAAGGAAGATTATCACGGACAACGGCACCAACCTGAATAATAAGATGATGGCAGAAATGTGCAAGGAGTTTAAAATCCAGCATCACAATTCCACGCCCTACCGGCCAAAGATGAATGGAGTCGTGGAAGCGGCCAATAAGAATATCAAAAAGATTATCCAAAAGATGACCGTGTCATACAAGGATTGGCACGAGATGCTCCCATTCGCGTTACACGGTTACCGGACTTCAGTGCGAACGTCAACTGGGGCAACGCCGTTCTCATTGGTATATGGGATGGAGGTTGTGTTACCGTTTGAGGTAGAAGTCCCGTCATTAAGGATCTTGGCAGAATCCGGATTAAAGGAATCAGAGTGGGCTCAAACACGCTACGATCAGCTCAACCTCATTGAGGGTAAGCGCTTAACGGCCATGAGTCATGGGCGCTTATACCAGCAAAGAATGAAGACTGCATTCGACAAGAAAGTACGCTTACGCAAGTTCCATGAGGGAGACCTTGTGCTAAAGAAAATGTCCCATGCTGTCAAGGACCATCGAGGGAAATGGGCCCCGAACTACGAAGGGCCTTTTGTTGTAAAGAGGGCTTTTTCTGGAGGAGCCCTGGTGCTTACCAACATGGATGGCGAAGAGCTACCTTCACCCGTGAACTCTGATGTCGTCAAACAATATTATGCTTAGAAGCTGGGGCAATTAAGGATGTCGCTGCATGTTCTTTATCTTTATGCGTTTTCTGGATTTCCCCCAGGGATTTCCTGTCTGTTGTATCTCTCGTTACAATCTTTCAAAGAAATGAACGTGGATTCGAGGCTTTTAGTCCTCACGTTAGTTTCACACCTTGCGTTAATCTGTGATCACCTGAGCCCTTCCGCTCAGTTCATGGGATCCCCCAAGCGCTTAATTAGAATTGAACCTGAACCAACTTTCCCTAAATTTTCTGCGTTTGAAAACATTCATGCATACGCATACACATACGCATGTATATTGTTGTGGTAAAACAGGGGCAGGATCACCTTGGGCTACCTTCTGGAGTAGAGACGAAACATGAACGGCAGAAACCAATCAAGGTAGGGTAATGACGCGGTCAAGATTGGCCATACCTGGTTGTTTATTACTTGCAGGTACTTAAGGACGAACGCAAGTGGGGATGGGGTCACGACCGACCGATCGTTGCCCTTCTCTGTGCGAAACAAGCAGAGAATGTCGCTGCAAGGCAGCCCCGTATCCTTTGTATTTTGCAGCTTTCTTTTACTTTTTGTTTGTTTTAAAAAGGAAAAAAATAAGTAATCAACGCCTAATTCTAACCTAAGTAAGTTCAAGTTAGGCAAGATGCTAATCCATGAGAAGGGAGGGGACATGGTTAATATTCTCCTCAAAAAAAAAAAAAAAAATGTGCAGGTTAGCTCGCCTGGGCGAGCTGGGCTCGCCTGGGCGAGCCACCCCTACACCAAATTATAAGAATGACGAAAGGGGGGGCGTTTTAACATTCAAAAACTTCTTTTCCCCCTTTCAAAAGCCATACCCACGGGATTGACGAGTTTGCAGCCCTAGGGCCATCCTTTTTCGCATTTTTGATTCCGTTTTGCGCTTTTGTTCATCACCAACAAGTAAGTGTTCCATCCCTAAGCTTTCTAGCTTTTCATTGGTGTATTTTGATCTCCTTTTGGTGCTCTAAATTATGGGAGTATGCTCAAATATATAGGGCAATTTTGGTTTGTTTTCTTGCTTGATTAGGTTGAATTAGGGGTGTGTATGGGATGGCCCTAGGCCTATAATGCATTTTTGAACAATGGGACATGCCACATTGTCCCCGTTCTCTTGCTATTGACACCTAAACGCGCGCCCACCAAGTGTTCGGTGAAATGCCTCAATGGCATTAGCGCATGACTTTTGTAAGGAAACAACCCATGGGGCATTTTGGTTTGTACACATTTTCTTTTTTTGGAATATGTATTCATTCCTGAAAAAGGCTAGAGTAATTGCCCCGCATATATCCTAGGCCTAGGAACTAAAATTTTATGCAAAAAGAACACAAGAGGAGGTGCATATTGGGTAAAGTTACCCTTTTTGGCCAGCAATCGGCTCTGGGCCACACTACAATATTTTCCCTACGCCTAGATGTTTAGGAATTGTGCTCGTCATGAATGTGTAGGTTTAGAATAGGTAGCAAGATACCTTTGGCAATTTACACTTTGGGTATGATAGCAAAATACTTGGATGTATGTATATATAATTTTTGGTAGTCAAAATGTCTCACAAAAAATATATATAAATGTGTTGCATGTAAGAAAACATATTACAAAAAATATATACCTTCTAATTTGAATACAATTTTAGTCAGCAAAGGAAAATATGCTTGAATTTGCATGTGGCTTTAGGTAGCAAAAACTTGAAAAAAAAAGCATGAAAGGTAGCACCTTATTGCGTAGGTAGTCAAGATTCATCATGAAGTTCGTATATGTATAGGTATTAGAAATACCAAGATGAGCGCATGTGCAATTTTTGGTACCCCGAAATGCTTTGAGTATGCATGTATGTAAATTTAGCCAAGGAGGCGTGTGTGATGTAAATAACAAATACACCTTGGAAGTACATGTAAATAATCTAGGTAATGAAGCTACCTTGATTGTATATGGGTGCATTTTTCTTAGTTAATAGGATGTCTTGTGCAAGTGAACGTTCGTAGGGAAATATGCGCATAAGCTTGCTCTAAATTTACATTGATGTTTGTATTTATGGGAGGAGGTTGTATGTCATTTTTGTTTTAAGAGTAGTGTCCCACTGGTAAAACTAACTTTCCAAATGTTTGCCTTCGCAGGAAATGGCCCCGAGGAAGCTTGCCTCAAAGAGGTCCAGGAAGGACAAGGCAGCCGAAGGAACTAGTTCCGCTCCGGAGTATGATAGTCACCGCTTTAGGAGTGCTGTACACCAGCAGCGCTTCGAGGCCATCAAGGGATGGTCGTTTCTCCGGGAGCGACGCGTCCAGCTCAGGGACGACGAGTATACTGATTTCCAGGAGGAAATAGGGCGCCGGCGGTGGGCATCACTGGTTACTCCCATGGCCAAGTTTGATCCAGAAATAGTTCTTGAGTTTTATGCCAATGCTTGGCCAACAGAGGAGGGCGTGCGTGACATGAGATCCAGGGTAAGGGGTCAGTGGATCCCGTTTGATGCCGACGCTATCGGCCAACTCCTAGGATATCCGTTGGTGTTGGAAGAGGGCCAGGAATGTGAGTATGGCCAGAGGAGGAACCGGTCTGACGGGTTCGATGAGGAGGCCATCGCCCAGCTACTATGTATACCGGGACAGGATTTTGCCCGGACTGCTGCAGGGAGGCGAGTGCGAATCATGCGCACCAACATGACCACCCTGACCCAGATATGGATGACGTTGCTCCTCAGCAACATCCTGCCCATCGATCATAATTCCGACCTCCACATGCCGAAGTGCCAGCTGGTGTATGCCATCCTGACACGGATGAGCATCCATGTGGCTCAGTTGATCGCTGATGCCATCTATATTTTTGCAGGTATGGCGCCCACTAGGCACCCTTTGGACCCAGATAAGTCCAACAGGGCCCTGGGATTCCCCGCACTGATCACAGGACTCTGCCAGTCGTTCGGAGTCCCCGTTGCACCTACCAAGGTGATTCGGCCGCCCATCACCCGGGCTTTTATTGAGAAGTACTGTACCCAGAGACAGGCTCAGGGTGATGCTCCACAGGCCGCAGGCGCGCCCCCACCACCTCATCAGGCTGGCCAGGCTGGGGCATTTAACATGGAGCAGTATTTACGGCATTTGGTTCGCCAGCAGGCGGCCAACCACCGAGCACATGTACGGACCCATGATTGTCTGTACCAGATGAGCCTTAGCATGCAGAGCCAGGGCTTCGCTTCTTTTTCATGCCCTACTCCAGACCAGTTCAGGGCAGAGGTTGCATGGCCCGGAGATTGGCCCGAGGCCCAAGCAGGAGAGGCACCCCCAGAAGCTCCCGGCGATGGAGAAGAAGCCCACGAGGATGAGGAGATGGCTGATTTGCTTGACTTCTTGGGAGGGAGTGGAGATACGTGACTGGGAGATCCCCAGATTCATGTTTTCTTTCATATTTCTTTTGTCATTTTTATTCTATGTTATTGTTTTGACTTGAGAGACTAATGTTTGTTTTTGTTGTTTCGATTGTCATTTGTACAGCGCATACATTTTTGTTTAGATTGTTGCGTTAGTATTTATATATCATTACTATCGATGATGTTTGAAATTCTGGAACCGTGTAGAGTTCTTCGTTTAGGAACATCGTCCAAAAGTATATATGTAAAATAAACAAAAAAATCATGATAAAAATAAAAATAGAAAAGAAAAGAAAATGAAATGGAAAAGAGAACAAAAGGGAAAGAAGAGGGCAAGTAAAGAAAAAGAGAGCAAATAAGAAAAAAGAAGAGGGCAAGTAAAGAAAAAGAGAGCAAATAAGAAAAAAGAAGAAGGCAAGTAAGGAAAAAGGTGGAAAAAGAGAAAATAAGTTGTCTAGCTAAAAACCGACATGCTTTTGAAAGAGATGATTTCCAACTCTTCTTCGAAAAAAAATTCATTGATCATAACCGATTTTTGAAGAGAAAAAAACGTGTCTACACCTGAAGGGTGAATGCTGTGAAATTTCCCCGGACGCTCGAAATGGACCCGGATGAATGCACAAATTGATAAAAGAACATATTTTGGAAACATTGGGTTGATTTAAAATAGAGGAAATGAATCCTGAGCCCTAGCATCACATGACCATAAAAGTTTGACACTTGAGTGTCCACATAGGTGCATGCGTGGCCAGTTTTGCATAAAGTTTCTAAATCATCAGTTTTGCATTTGTGTCATGGAAATAAAGTGGGGCATCCCTTTTATCCTTGAACCAAACCAAACCCCGACATGTATCATGTCTAGCCATTCTACAAACCTTGAGCCAAAATCCTGACTCACCATAAACTTTGACCTAGGGTGAGAATGTCAATCCTTACCCTCGGAAGCAAAAAAGAAAAGAAGGAAAATTTCCAATCAAAGAGAAAGCAAAAAAGAAAAGAAAGGAAATTCCCAATCAAAGAGTGGGAGAAAGCAAAAAGAAAAGAAAGAAAATTCCCAATCAAAGAATGGGAGAAAGTAAAAAAAAAAAAGAAGAAGAAGAAGAAGAAGAAGAAGGAAAGAAAGCCCCTGATCGGGGATCGAAGGAAAAACAGAAGAAATATGCAGAGAGGTCTTTGGACCGGACAATATCTGAACAATACAGAATTGTCACCAAATGAACAAAAAGAAGGAAAGGAAACCGTGACCTAAAATGGTCTTCTCCCTTTAATTGCCAACCAAAATCAGTGCGCTAGCGACTTTTTCGCCCCACACTAAACAAAAACAGAAAAGGAAAAGCCAACAAAAAATCAAAAGCCAAAAACACACAAAAGCCGAAAGAAGAAACCACCAAAAGAACCCATTCCCAAGGGAAGCCCTATTGATCCATGATCACGCGTGTAATTTTTGATTTGATAGGAAATAATTTGCAAAGTCAAGTCATGACATATCTATGGTTCGGAATTAGGATGAAACACTTACCTGTGCGAGATTGATACACTTTGAGTGGATTTCTTCTATTTTTGTCGAACCCAGTGTTTCCTCTAAATGATCATTTAGAAACGAAATGCTAACATCCAAAATCTCATTTATGGTTATGGGAGATTTCATCAGCAGACTCTCCTTCCCCGGTAGACGCATTGTTTTTCACTCAAAAAAGCATATGCTGCTCTAAATCAGTTGGAATATTTGTCTCCTTGCTAAAGCATGTTTGCATTTTAGTGGAGAAAACACCGAGACTTTTTCAAATCTCACAAGTTATCCAGAACTACGTAGGTCTGAGTTCCTCATTGGAGGATACGTAGGAGCAAGAGCCTCGCTTTTGTCGACCACACCGCCTTTTGTTGCCATGACTCAAGAGCTGGTAGCCCGCGGAGACACCTTACGGTTATCCGCACCTCGTCATTCAGTGACCCCAAGTGTGATTCACGAGCAGAGACCAATATGGTCATCTGCGCCCTTTCCGGAGATGTCAGCATTTTCCGATGGAGACTTTTCAAGTCTCACAAGTTATCAAGAACTACGTAGGTCTGAATTCCTCATTGGAGGATACGTAGGAGCAAGAGCCTTGCTTTTGTCGGCCGCCCCATAATCTTTGTCATACTGACCCTGAGGTCATGTGACATGCACCCTTGTATCATCCAGAGGCGGCGGGCCCGATGATACGCGGAGATACCTTACGGTTATCCGCACCCTTTTGTCATCCAGAGGCGGCGGGCCCGATGATACGCGGAGATACCTTACGGTTATCCGCACCCTTTTGTCATCCAGAGGCGGCGGGCCCGATGACAAGCAGAGACCAAGTTTGGTCATTCTGCACCCTTGTATCATCCAGAGGCGGCGGGCCCGATGATACGCGAAGATACCTTACGGTTATCCGCACCCTTTTGTCATCCAGAGGCGGCGGGCCCGATGACAAGCAGAGACCAAGTTTGGTCATTCTGCACCCTTGTATCATCCAGAGGCGGCGGGCCCGATGATACGCGGAGATACCTTACGGTTATCCGCACCCTTTTGTCATCCAGAGGCGGCGGGCCCGATGACAAGCAGAGACCAAGTTTGGTCATTCTGCACCATTGTATCATCCAGAGGCGGCGGGCCCGATGATACGCGGAGATACCTTACGGTTATCCGCACCCTTTTGTCATCCAGAGGCGGCGGGCCCGATGACAAGCAGAGACCAAATTTGGTCATTCTGCACCCTTGTATCATCCAGAGGCGGCGGGCCCGATGATACGCGGAGATACCTTACGGTTATCCGCACCCTTTTGTCATCCAGAGGCGGCGGGCCCGATGACAAGCAGAGACCAAGTTTGGTCATTCTGCACCCTTGTATCATCCAGAGGCGGCGGGCCCGATGATACGCGGAGATACCTTACGGTTATCCGCACCCTTTTGTCATCCAGAGGCGGCGGGCCCGATGACAAGCAGAGACCAAATTTGGTCATTCTGCACCCTTGTATCATCCAGAGGCGGCGGGCCCGATGATACGCGGAAATACCCGAGTGGTTATCCGTATAAACATTCTTTTGCTATCTGTAAGACAGGACGCTTGATAGCATGCAGAGGCTGACATAGTCTTCTGCACCTTTTGTTCCTCCGGGAACAACAAGTCATTTACATGCGGAAATTTCATGGTCACCCGCGACTCTCGTCAACCGAGAGGAGCGAAATTAGTGTCATACACTAATTTTCGTCCGGGGACCTTTGCTTGATGACATGCGACCTTTCTTTGGTCCTTGTGAGGTGCTTGGTACCCATCATTAGGCAATTTGTGAAATTCCAGGACATGCCGAAAAACCAAAAAATATTGATGCACAATTCGTAAGTTTCCGTGACACACCAGAAATCAAATGGAAGCATCGTTGCATAATTAAGTGAGGTTCCGTAACATTCCGTAAGTCAAAAAGGGGATGATTATGTAATCCGCAAGGTTCCGTAACATTACGGAAAGAAAACGAGTATCGTTACAAAATTCGTAAGTTTCCGTAAATTTACGAAAAAAAGAATCACCAAAAAAAAAAAGCAGAGGGGGGTGTACTTAGTAAAAATGGGGGTGCAAATAGCACCCAGGCCCACTTGGGCCCTCCAGAATATTCCTCCAGAAGGCTGTTGCTTCTGGAGGAAGCAACCTGGCTCGCCTGGGCGAGCTGGGCGGCAACCACCTCCCCTATTTTGCTATAAATAGGGGAGGAAGTGAAGAAGAAAAGGGTTCTGCCCCTTTGGCACTTCTCTCTCTTTCGAATTTGCTTGGAAAAATCGTTTCCGTGAAGAAAATCTAAGCCGAGGCGCTTCCGAAACGTTTCCGTAACGTTTTCCGTGAAGAATTTCGCAAAGGTTTCAACCGTTCTTCGACGTTCTTCATTCGTTCTTCATCGTTCTTCGATCTTCAACGGGTAAGTACCTCGAACCAAGCTTTTCGATTCATTCTATGTACCCGTAGTGGTCCACATTGTGTTTCGTGCATTTTTATTCTCGTTTTGTTTACTTTTTATACCCCCTGTTGACGTGCTTAAGCCATTTTACTTAAGTCATTTCTCGCTTAACTTAAAAATAAAATAAATTTCCACCGAACGTTTGAATTGTATTATCCATTAACTTCGGTTAAAATAAATTCCGACCGTTCGGTCGTGTCGTAACCACGTTGGAAATCAAAAAGAGGTAAAAAATAATATAATAATAAAAAAGACATCTTTTAGTAGAATAAAGCGGAAAATCAATCGGACGTTTTCTCTTTGGGATTTCTCATTCTTAATCGAATTGATTAATAACTAAAGTGAAACTAAAGGCTAAAATCAATTCGCCTAGTCAAGTTCGTCCATAAAAATAGGCTTTTGAAGCTTGTCATTTCATTTTCTCACTAAGTAAAATGGATCATTTTTAAGGTCCAACGCCTTAAAATGATCACCTCTTAAAGTAAAAAAGAATCACTTGATAAAAAAGAACTACGTAGGTCTGATTTTCTCATCCCAAATTGAGGAATACGTAGGAGCAAAGGGAAACACCCTTGTCGACCACAAAAAGAGAAAATATAAAAAGGGTATAAAGGATATGGAGACATAAAAAGGGAACATAAAAAATCAAAGTCATGTTTGCACATTCGATTAAAGACTGTCGTCCCTTGGGGCGGACGTATGGGGTGCTAATACCTTCCCCGTGCGTAAATACAACTCCCGAACCTTTCACTTAAAAGTTCGTAGATCGCGTCTTTTCCGGTTTTTCCGACGTTTTCCTCAAATAAACGTTGGTGGCGACTCCGCGCGTATTCCTTTCGTGGAACACGCATCCCGCGAGTCACGCGTCGCCCTCCCGCCGAAGGGTAGGTTGCGACACAAAAGAATTAGATAATTCACTATCTTATCTTTTATCTATCTCTCCCCCTTTGTCAACATCAAAAACAAATCATGAGCAGAGAGAAGAAAAACATTTAGCAGTTTATAATGAATTAATAGAGTAGAGCATGCCATACCAGTCAAAGTATCATTTCTTGGCCTAATAGAGTTAGTCTTCATCAAAAACAATTATGAAGATCCAATGATAGCAAAAGGCCTTTATCACATAATTGATGAGCACGTGATAAACTATGTTTAAGACCATCAATAAGTAAAACATTTTTTTATGGAGGTAGAGGAATTCGTACTTATTTTTCCAACTCCAACAATTTTACCTTTGTTCTTGTCTGCATAGGTCACATGTTCACTATTTTTTTGAGAAATATGAATAAACTTTGATGCATCTCCCGCCATGTGTTTAGAACAACCGCTATCAATGTACCAACTTTGCTTCAAGGAGTCCATCATTCATATAATCATATTTTGATTTTGGTACCCAAATTTTCTTGGGTCCTTGAATGTTGGTTTTGACTAAAGATCTTGATGTAAGCTCCATTGGAGCTTGTAGGCCTAGGATTTTTTTCATCAATGAATTCTTTTGCTTCTTAGAAGATGAATGGCAGCGGAATGGAGAAGGAAGAGAGAGAGGAGATGCCACTTCAAGGAGAAGATAAGTCTAGAAGAAGCTCACCACCATAGGAGGCCATGAATAAGAGCTTTGAGGAAGAAGGAGATGAATGAAGGGAGAGGAAGAGAAGAGCACAAAATTTTGTGCTCTAAAAGAGCTTTGAAATCAGAAGTTTAATTTTTAAATGATCAAAGTTGAAAAAAATGCACACACATGACCTCTATTTATAGCCTAAGTGTCACACAAAATTGGAGGGAAATTTGAATTTCTATTCAAATTTCACTTGAATTTGAAATTGAATTGTGGAGCCAAATTTTGAAGTCAAAATTTCACTAATTATGATTAGTGAATTTTAGCTATGATTCAGCCCACTAATCCAAGATCAAGTACAAGATTATCCACAAGTGTGCTTAGGTGTCATGAGGCTTGTAAAGCATGAAGGACATGCACAAAGTGTGACTATATGATGTGACAATGGGGTGTAGCAATCAAATGTTCACCTCCCCCTCTAAAATTTAATTGGATTGGGCTTCTCCAAATTCAATAAAATTTATTTCTCAACACGCACACCAAATATTCACTTAATGCATGTGAAATTACAAAATTACCCCTAATACAAAAACTAATCTAGGTGCCCTAAAATACAAGGGCTGAAAACTCCTACATTTCTAGGGTACCCTACCTACATTATGGAGCCCTAAATACAAGACCCAAAAATAATAAAATCCTAATATAATATGTACAAAGATAAGTGGACTCATACTTAGCCCATGGACCCAAAATCTACCCTAAGGCTCATGAGAACCTTAGGGCCTTCTCTTGCATCTCTGGCCCAATCTTCTTGGAGTCTTCTATCCAATGCCCTTGGGGGGGTAGGATTGCATCAGATCCTTGGAACCCATACCATTTTTCCAATGCTACTGTCATTCATATAAATCATCTTTGTTTCCTTAAAATAATATCTAAATTATTTTTACCAAGAGTAAATTTGGCAAGAGAAATTTTTAAATCTACAATTTCTTCTTTAAATTTATCACAAGATTCAAATGAATAAGATGCTTTAGTGTTTTCTTGTATTAAGCATTTTTTAGAAGATTGGTGTTTATTTACTGATCTTAATGTTTTAACTTCAAATTTAAGATTTTCTAACTCTACATTTAATTTCAAATTTTCCTTTTCTAAACTTGAAATGGTTTTCTTATAATATGAAACTAATTTGGCAAGTTTGATGATTCTTTATGAAAATCATTGAATTCATCTTGGAGTTCATCAAAAGAAATAAATAAGTCATAGTTAGAAGACGTTACCTCTTCTTCGCTTTCATAGTCTTTGGCCATGAGGCCCAGATTTATGATTTCATTTTCTGAATCACTTGATGAATCCATGTCATTATCATCCCAAGTGATATATGCTTTCTTTTCTTTCTTATCTTTGAAATTTTTCTTGTCGGATTTTTTCATTCTTCTTTTAAAGACAGGACAATCAAATCTCAAGTGCCCAGATTGATCGCATTCGTAGCATTTTGGAACTAATGAGAAATCTTCTCCTTTCTTCTTTGGATTTAAGTTTGATCTTCTTTGATTTCCTTTGTTTCTAAGAAATTTATTGAATCTCTTCACAAAGAGACTGAAATGATCATCTTCTTCTAAGTTCTTTTCATTTAGTCTTTTTTGTCATTTTCCTCATGAATAGAAGAAGATGAGGCTTTGAGTGCAATTCCTTTCTTCTTTTTGTCATTCTCTTCATGTTGATAGAGTATCATAAGTTCCATTTCATGTTCTTGAAGTTTCCCAAAGAGAGTGGCAAGAGACATGTTGGTGAGATCTTTTGATTCTGCAATTGCTGTTACTTTTGGTTGTCATTGCCTACTTAAACATCTCAACACTTTGTTAATGAGATCTTCATTATGAAATATTTTTCCTAATGATGCAAGATGATTAACTATATGTGTAAATCTCTTTTGCATATCTCATATGGTCTCATTTTGATTCATTCTAAATAGTTCATATTCATGTGTGAGAGTGTTTATTCTAGATCTCTTAACATCAGTTGTGCCTTCATGTGTAACTTGTAATGTATCCTACATTTCTTTTGCATTTTTACAATTTGAAACTCTAAAATACTCATCCATGGCCAATGCATAAGTAATTATATTCTTGGCTTTTAAATTATATTGAACCCTTCTTCTTTCATCTTCATCCCATTGTTCTCTATATTTTTCTATAGTTGCATTTTCCACTACCATTGTAGGAATGAAAGGACCAATTTCAATGGCTTCCCATATATTTAAATCTATAACTTCTATAAAGATCTGCATTCGAGTTTTCCAATAGTGATAACCCTCACCATTGAAAATAAGAGGCCTATTAATAGAATTTCCCTCGGGAAATGGAAAGTTAGATGAAGCCATAATTTTTCTTGAAGTTTTTAAACTTTAGACAAGAATCTTGCTTTGATACCACTTGTTGGACAAGTGGCCTCAATAACTTAAGAGGGGGGGTGAATTAAGTTTCAAAATTTTCTCACTGACAAATTTTAATCCCCATTTTAAATGACATATGATAGGCTCGGAATGCAAAAGAAGAAGCAACAACTGAATTAACCAATGTTCTTTAAATGTGCAAGACAAAATTATTTGCAATAAAATAAATGAGATAAGGGAAGAGAGAATTGGAAAATCGATTTATATTGGTTCGGTCACTTCCCATGCCTACGTCTAGTCCTCAAGCAACCCACTTGAGATTTTCCATTATCTCTGTAAATCCTTTACAGACTTTGAACACACCTTGGGATCCCTCACCCTTGTGTTCAAGATTCTCACACTTCCAGAGACAAATAGTCTCTTGATTACAACTAAGTTTATAAGATGAACAGAAAAATTTCTTTCCTTTAGAGTAGATAATACAAATTGAAGTTCCTAGAAGAATTCTCAATAGATTTGCAAGTGTTTGACCAATAGTTGTTTAGAGAGCATTTGACAATTAAGTTCTCTTAAAAAAATCTCTCTCTTCTTTTCAAAGTCAGACACACATATATATAGGCCCATTGTGCTTTTTCAAAATGGTTTGAAGAGATGTGTCTTTTCAAAAAGCTTTTCTGAAATTTTCAAAATTTCAAATTTTAAATTTCAGCTTTCAAATTTCAATTTTCAATTTTCAAATTTCAACTTTCAAATTTCAAATTTCTAACTTTCTGAAAAAGCTTTTTAAAATAATTTTGCTTCTGGTAATCGATTACATTGCCTGGTAATCGATTACCAATGGAAAAATGCCTTTTTCAGAAAATGTTAAAAGTATTTTAAAACCTTTTTATAATCAATTTAAAAACTATGTTATAAGGTCAAACCTTTACAATCACTAAGAGACTCTTTCAACAAAGATAGACTAAGACGTAGCTTTCTTCTTGATCTTTGTTTTCTTCATCTAGATTTAATCTTGAAGCAATCTCTGTTTGCTTAACCTTGAATGTTTCTTGAAGCAATCTTGTTTGATTATACTTTAGCATCATCAAAAACCTGTATTCATACATTCACACATGTGTGGGTTTCATAAAGCTTTCTTATTTCCCACTGGTTGGAGGCAAGGATGTATTATGCCCTTCACCTCCAAGCATAACTATCATCATTACAAATGACAATTAGCTTTGTTGGGTTTGATAGTTGTGTCTTATAGTTAGCTTCTTTTGTCACATGATATTGTTGCAAAGCATTTTTGTACGTCTTGTTTGGTTAGGAAATGCATTCTTACGAAGAGAGTTCCCACAAGATGTTGACTTCATCGCAATTCAAGCTATGCCCATATTCAAAATCTTGAAAATAGGATTCTTCAAAATTTTGTATATGTGGTGGAACATTTGTGATTGGTGACACAGGCCAGGCTTCTTCCTTATGATCTTCTTCCTGAGGTTGATTGTGAAAAACTTCGTCTTGGTCCTCACTAAAGGGATTGAGTTCTTCATTAGGTAAGCCCGACTCTGTTGTGAACTCAGGCTCATTTGGTCGGGTTGATGAAGAAGGTTCTACTGCAGGGGTACTGAAGTATGTGTGAGGATGGTTCTTAGTAGCATCAAATGGTTATGAGTCAAAAAAGAGGATGTGTTTGGTTCAAATATATTTTGTTCTTGTTGGCATAAAGCTAAAGTGTCTTGGGTTGCATTAAATAATTGTGAATAATGGGATTGAGAATAATATTATGGTTGATAAGGTACTGGTTCAGGGGATTGGGATGGGAAATGTATTGCATTCAATGTTTGCATACAATTCACAATAAAATATTGCATACTTGGTCTAATGGTTGAAGACGGAGGTGTTGGTGGATTTTTGTTTTCAAGGTCTCACACTTGAGGCCTTGCCTTGTTTCAAAGAACAATGGATTGGGGCTTTGAAAAGTATCCCCTTCATCCGTTTTGATGATTTGACCATCGTAGTGCACTAACCATTTGACAGATGAGGAAGACATGTTGTGTAATAGACAAAGACAAGAGAAACAAATGTGACATAGAGTTTCCAAAATTAATACACATGTTGAGTGCTGATTTTTTTACAACATTTTCTTAGCATTGATTTTTTTTATTTGCATTTAAATTATAGTTTTTGTTTTAATCTTGTCAGATGCATGATTGTTGTTCTAGTTTGATAAAAATTTCTATTAAAATATGAATTGAATTGAAATATATTAAGATATAAAATTTTACATTGTCATTTAATTATAGATTATAATACAATTTAAAGTTATTTACTTTCAAATAGTTACTTTAAAAGTCATATTTATAAAAAAATAATTAATTAATAGTTTTATACAAATAATATATTTAAATAAAATTCATTAAAATAAAATATATTTTATTGTTTTAAGCTTCTCCTAGTGGGATACATTTGTAGCCGACCCCACCTAGTGGGATAAGGCGTTGTTGTTGTTGTTGTTGTTTTAAGCTTCTCCTATTCTTCAAAATGAAATATTGTCGGTGCAAGGTTTAAGTAACCTTTTTTAAAGGATTAAATATTTTTTTAGTTCTTTAAATTTAGGTAATTATTTTTTTAGAGTTTAAAAAGATTTACTTTTATTGGTTCTTCAAATTTTCGAAAAGCTACTTTTAGTCTCTTTGTTTATTGTGTTAATGGTTTCTCAATTTGTGATAATTTTTAACCGTCAATAATTATTTTTTATTTTAATTTTTAAAACCGCCAGCTTATGCACGACTACAAAAAAGGTTTTTAATGTCAATTAAAAATGGTTTTTAACGTCGATTAAAAATGGTTTTAACATCAATTTTGAACTGATGTTCAATCAAGCAATATTGAAGGTGAGATACTTTCAACACCATTTTCAAACAAATGTGGAAAACCATTTTTAACATCGATTTTGGACTAAACTAATGCAAAAAGAGCATCAAATGTGTACATTTCCCTAGGTTTCTTCATTAATTTTGGCATCAATTGATATAGAAAATAGTTATACAACATCAATTTCATATAAAAAAAACATGGATATGAAGTTGTGGTATTTTTATTTTTTTTACACATTTTGGCAGTTTGAAACCACTAGAAATCATTTTTAAAGAATTTTTTTAAAAAAAATGACGGTAAGAAATCATTACAGATTGTGACACCATTAACTCAATGGAAGTGGGAGATTAAAAGTTTGAGGACTAGTAAAATAAATTTTATTCTGAAGAACTAAAAAAATAATTAACCAAATTAAAAGGACTAAAAACATATTTAAACTTTTTAAAATATTCTAATTTTCATACCCATTTTACATTTATTTCTATTATATGATTTTGAGTTATCATTAACTAACATCTATTTATTTGTACTTCCATCTTATTTTCACTCTATTTTTTAATCTCCTATTCATTTTTACATCATAATATTTATTACAAAATGTTGTTTTCTCTTTTTTTTTCAACTCCTCTTTTTCTTTTATCCATAATCCTAAAATTAGTTATACTTTACTCATTTTCATATTATTTTTACACTAATAATTTCTTCTCCCTCCATTTCCACTATGTTTGGTTACTATTTAGCATCATAAATTAGTTATGTTCTATAATCATAATAATTACAATCCAAAAATCATCATCAGGAATTTAGAATTCCTGTGACTGGTCCTGTGTGTCCTGTGTCTGAACATCCTCCTCATCTATCAGATGAAGTACTGGAGTAGCTGGAGGAGAAATGTTCAGAGTTAGGACTGGTGTGGTCAGGTCCTCTGGTATCTCGAGTATAGGAGTGGAGGGGTCTGCTGCATGCTGAGGCGAGGATAGATCCACCACTGGTGCAGGAGGCTCTGAAGTGTCCTTAAGAGATCTCTTAGGAGTAGCAGCAGCTTCCTCTATAACCTATGTCTCACCTGCCTCCTCCTCTACAATGAATGGCTTTGGAATGGTGGCCTCGGATGACTCATCCTCTACATGTTGTGGTACCTGGGCTATGGGACCTTCATCTTCCCTGTGAAGAGAAGGTTGGGCCCTAGGCCAGGCTACCCTCTTCAGAAACTGCTCAACGGAAGGAATGGATCCTGGAGGCGCCACCACCTATAAACTCTGAAGTAAAATAATCTGTTCCTGATGAATGCTCCAAAGCATAGCTTCAAAGCACTGAGAATCACTCTGAGCTGGGATTGATGGAGCTTCTGAAGTGGATGCTGGAGTAGGAGCTACAAATGTGGAAGGAAGCTCAGCTGGCCTCGCCCTCGCCCTCCTAGCCCAGATGTGCAGATTATTTCCCTCTATTAAATACATCTATGATTCTATAAATAGAGAGACATATGTAGCAGGAAAAAAACACCTATACACACCATCCTTCACTGAAAAACCCTTTTCTCTTCTTTTTTCTTGTATTTCATAAGTGGCTAGTTTCTTTCTTAGCTAAGAGAGGAAAGGATTGAACCCTATTTGATGTAATTTTCTAACACTAATATATTGTTTGAGTATATTATTTGCCTTTTATACTTAATGCTTTGTGAGCCTGGGCACCTAATAGATGATTCCAAGAATTGATGTGCACTTTAGTGTGTCTCATTGAAAGCCAAACTAAATCAGATACTTAATTGGGGATATCTCTAGGGATAGAATAACTTGGTTAAGCCTTGCTAATTCCCAAATGATAATGTTGATTGCTTATGTTGACTTGCCCATGGATTGAGAATCAAGGCAAGTGATTTAGGGTCTATCACCTAAGGGATTAGGGATAAAGTACATTAGTGAATTAAGGATGAATAATATAACAACATAGAAGTGTGAGGAATTGCAACAAATAATGGGATTCCGAGTACAATCTTAGCATCTCAACATTATTGTTTATGTCTACAATTATTATCACATTAATAAGTAACTTCTTACCTTTTATTTTAATTTCTATTATTAAATTTTCAGCACATTAATCTCTCTAGAAAAATATATCTTTTATTTTCTATTTTGATTAGTTTTAGTTTTAGGCAATTTAAAATATAAAAAACACAAACATATCTTTATCCGAAAGGTTTTAATTTGAATATTCATCCTTGCACTATTCCCTTGGGAGATGACCTGAGCTTTGGTTCAGTACTACAATCGTGATTCGGTTACACTTGACCGCCGTAAATCCTAACATAATTAAAACGTTAACACACATTTGTACCCATCATCTCACTCATGGTCAGTCTCAAGTATCCAAGTTTCACCATTTGTAGCAATCCGTCCCACATTCATTAAAAAGTCACTAAACCTCTTGGGAAGTAATTCTCACCACTTTGACATGCCATTTGAAGTCAAAACCTAAGGGTGGTACTTGGGAAACTACCTCAATAGGAGAGACCTCGGGTCGCTTTATTGAGGCAGAGTTTTGGTGTAAAAATCACCCTCCCAAGTATACAATTTTTTTTAACCAAAAAACCTTCTGAAAGGTCATAGCTAAGCCTTCCAGCACATATGCATGGTTACAAGGCAACATTATTATCAATTATCATCATCTTATCAACATCACCATCTTCACGTCATCAAATGATGTTCATATCATTATCAAGAAATCAACCAACTCAACTTAAGACATTATCAATTAACATAATTATCTCATCATCAAGCTTAGACCCATGTATGCTTAAGCTTACTAACACTTAAGCCTAATTCAGCTACACTTAAACCTAAATTCACCTATGCTTAAGCCTGAAATCCAACAACCATATTTTTGCTTGGGCAAAAATCACTCTTGGCTTAAGCATAATGTTTGTAGAAATTTGAATTTATTGAGTAAGACCTCAAATGACTTCTAAATCAAACCGATTCAAATTAGATATCATATACCATACATACTAATCATTCCACACACAAAAACAACATTTCAAGCATCAACCACTTAAACAATCATTCAATCAAAGTAAAGCTTCCCTTACCTATCAAACTCGATGAACTTTCTTTGAGATGAATAAAGGAAGGAAAATAGGAGACTTTGGGTCCAAGATGCAAGTTTTCCCTCACTCCTATAGTAGTTCTACATCATCCGCACCACCAAACCCTAAAAGCCAACATAAAACACATCAAAACCTTGAAAAGCAACACTTTTATGAAGCTTTGAAAAGTTCATATGAAGGAAAATGAAAATGGAGGATGAGATGGGAAAAAAGAGGGTCTCTTACCTTTGAAGTCAATCTAAATTCAAAAAAGAAGCTCAACAAGGTTCTTTTTGCTTTCAAGGTCTCACCTGCTAATGGTGTGTTGTCTTGGAGAGTGAAAAGAGAGTGTTTTGGGTTATGGTTCAGTTTTGGGTCAATAAAGCTAAGTATGCGACTCTTCATCTTCTTTATATTCACACCCCATCACTTTCTAAGCTCACTTATTTTGCTTTCATCACTCACGACCCACTCATCTCATCCCAAACACTAAAACTTACTATTCACACTTAAAAAAAGGTTTTCGCATACGTCATCATAATCATATATAAAAATATCATAAATCATCACCTCATAATTAATTAAAAGAACTTAAATTAAATTTAATTACTCTTGCAATCTAATTAAAATACTTAATCAAGCATTATAGAAATTACAGTGTTACAACTTCAATGTACGATGGTTGTGCAACCAATAAAGGTCTCTTAAGTTACAAAGGTGAGTTGAGGTTTAGAATTATTTACTAAATGATATATAGAAAGAACTTCAAATAAAAAAAGGAATGGTTAACACAACTCGATCTGGATGAGTTGTAAGGAAAAGGCTAGGAGACCATTTAAGCCAAATGAAGGGTAGTCATCCCTTTCAAATCAAGTGACGAAGATAGGTACATTCTTGTAGAGAGAAAGGATGTCTAAGACATCAAGCAAGAAGGATTCTTCTTGACGGATAATGCTTAACCAATTGAGACAAGGGCATGTCAAGTGAAAATGTGATAATGAAGCTAACTAGAACTACATAAAAATGGAAACAAAACTATGAGGCATATGTTGTGAATGCCTGTGTGAGACGTGTATGTTGCCCTATACTTAGCTATTAGATGATGCATATGCCTAGTTACTAGGTGAAAGATGTTAGGTAAACATGTACAATAGATGAGGACATGTGTATGTTATGTGCTACCTGAAGAAAGGTAAAAGAGGGGTTGTACCCAATACAAAGGATATACATATAGGAGCCCTAGATGGGCATGAGTGAAAGTTTAAAGAAAGACAAAAGGTATGTTTTCACTTGGTTTGATTGGTAAGAAAGACCATAGTGAAGCATCAAGGTTTATGATTGTGGTTCATGAGATTAAGGTGTTAGGTCTGGACAATCTACTAAACTGGACAACTTACCACACCTTAGATTTTGATGTTTACAAACTATAAATTGTTGATAATCTAATGAGATGATGTTAAGTGCATAAGACCAACTTTAGAAAAGGGCTCAATTGTTATTATATCAACATTTATAGCTTCAGTAAGTCGCATTCATGCTTAAAGTGGAAAAATTTTGCTAAGATATATCAAGTGTCGAATGTTCAATAAAATCAATCGGGTCCACTTTTTTGAAAACCAATGTTTATACGTTTAGTGTGTTTATTGCTTGCGTCCACTTTTTATAAGTCACTTACATACTCATTTTACACTCTTATATGTGGTCCAACTAAGTATGAAAAGATAATCTTAGCCATAAAGGGAAGTTCACAATCTATCTCTTTGTGAAATACAATTTTGCCTCTCTTTATTTGTATTGTTAACATTTGAAATTAAGGAAATGACAAAACATATAGAAGGAATTTACAAAATATTCCTCCATAGGTCGCTTTTGACGTGGAAGAGGAGCACATGTTGTATGTGTTATTATTCTTTTCCTTTCTAATTAGAGTGTGCCACGCTGTCTCGCCTCCACATGTGAGACAATGGTCATATCAAGACTCAACGCTAATCCTGTAACTGATTATTCATTGAAGTCTATAAAAGACAACCTCTATTCAAAAGTAGAGAATGGAAAATCATAAAAGAAATTAGCAAAATCTCTGAAGTGAAACTCTACAAAATCATTGAATGATACAATTGATCTTATTTTGTTTATCCTTTGGTAAACAAAGTTATTTTGTATTAAACCTTAACTATTTATCCACTCATTGGGTGTTATTGAATCATTGTGTTTATTCAAACTCTTGTTTGTGAAAGCCATGAGTGGTTTAGTATTAAAAAATACTTGAGCGTTCTTACATTCAGAGGGAGTCTAAAGGTGTGCCAGAAGTGGCTAGGAGAATACTTTTATAGCCAAGAGTGGCAAGATATAATACTGGTTTTGTAATCAAAGTTTTGATTGGTGGAACCCTTTATAGTTGCATAAAAGAGACCCAAACATAACTCTGTTTGAGTGAACTAGTATAAACCAAGTGTTTCCACGTCTCTCTTAAGTGATTTTGTTAAGTATTCTCTTAGCTTACTTTGTCACCATTTTCTCACCAAGTGTTTATTTCAAAACCTTTTTGAAAATATTGCTTTACATTTACTGGATGATCAACCTCTATTTTCATCAGACTTGATTTTCCTTATCAGTGGATGACTCTAATGCATACATCTTTTTGAACTTGTGATAAAGTTATTCATTTACTAAAAAGTTCTTATCTTTGATTAGCACACTATTCAACCCTCATTCTAGTGTGATTTGTGATATATTCATAAGGCTTTATAATGGACTTACACTTGATCTTAAGATGATAAGTTTGATACCTCCCAATTTATGGTAGTTTGGTTGAATTATTTTTAGGTATATTTCTTTATGGGATGAACGACACCATGTGTTGTATTAAGTTATGCAATAGATTTATGTTTTAATTTTCACTTGATCATTGATGTATTTATATTCTAAGTTTCATGTCGGGAAATTTAGGTACAAGTTAAGGTAACATCCCTTAGGGTGTTAAATCTTGACTAGATATTTTTTTTTGGTATTATATTTTGCATTTTTAGTCCTTTTTTTTACATTCCATTTTTTGTTTAAAGGCAAGTGTTAGGTCATAAGATAGACTAGGTCCCTCGAATGTTTTGATTAAGGCAAAAAATATTAAGTTTTAAAGTTTGTGTCTTATCGCACAACAGATGGAAGCATTGTTGTGTTTGTGTCTGCTTAATAGACAATAGCTCAATAGATGCTAAGTTTATGGGTTTATGATACTATTAAATGGTTTGATCCTTTGTACAGAGAATGTTCTTTTATTCTTTAAATGATCATTTGAAGAGTAAGAGAAAGAAAAAATACAAACATAAAAGCTATCTACTCCATCAAAAGTAAGGGTGTTTATGGTGAGGTTTGGTTCAATTTTTAGACAAAAAGTCAATTGATCCAAACATAAAATAAAGATGTGGTTCAGTTTGGTTCGATTTAAATATAATATCAAATCCGAAATAAACCAAACCAATCTTTGGTGGTTTGGTTAAGTTTGATGGTTTTTTATTTTTTTTAATCTATTATCATAATGTAAAATTTATTAACTAAACTTACATAATTATTATGTTATATTATTTTAAAAATGAATTATTTTTTCTATTAATTTTTTTAACGCGTTTTAGTTAAGAAATATTTTTTTTTACTTCTATTTAGCATTATTACAAATCACATACTATAATCAATAAAGAATTAAAATAATACTAGCTACATAATGTTACACATGCATTAAATAAAATCAATATAGTTACAATATGTGGTTTGGTTTGGTTTTATAACAAGATCTGAAAACTCAACCAAATCGCAAAAAATGTGATTTTCTAATTTTTTATTTTCGTGATTTTTGATTTAATTGGTTTTCGTATTTTTTGGACCAGTTTGACAATTTAAAAAGATTTGGTTCAGTTTTCAAAACTCCTAATCAAAAGGCATGCCAAGAGAAGTTGTAGTGTACTTGATTGCACATCAGGTGATTTGACTCTAACGAAGAATATGGAGTGTTGGTAAAGGAAGATAAGTAAATTGTTTTTTCAAAACAGTTTGACAAGTTGCTAACATGTATTAAATGTTGCATTAAGTACTTCAATGGATACCTTCACCAATTGACGAAGACGAAGATGCTGAAGAAGGTTGTTTAGCCATAATAGTTATTTTCTAATAAAGGATAGTTGAAGATTTCTAGTGCTAAAGACACAAAGAACCTAACAGGTGAACTTTCTTCAAGCATTCAAATTCTTTGTTATTTTATTTTAAGTTTAAAGTCAAAAGCTCTCAAAATGTCTTGTATATCCTCAAAGCCTGAAGAGACTTTGTATCAAATAATACTTGGATTGTTAGCTTAGAGAAGCTAGTGTAAAACTACTTGTGTTGAGTCAAAAGTGGCTTGAGGAAAGAGTACATTGAACTTTGCAAAAGTTGGTGGAACATGATTGGTTAGCCAAGAACTAGTATAAAATTATAAGTTTCTTTTCTTCCCTATTTTTTATCAGACCTTGAATTGTGATTTCTTTCAAAGCTATTTTTGAAAAAGGTTTTTGATAAAAACCATGTTTTCAAAACTACCATATGCTCCTTTTAACACCTTATGCATTACGCTATAATTTAACGCCACCAGTTTCTAACTTGGAACCCTACACTTTCCTTCTAACACCTCACGCATAAACACTTTTCTCAAAGTAAACATTGAAAAAAAATGATGGAACTCAATAAACCAAGAGGGGGTGAATTGGTTTTCAAACAAAATATACTTTTAAACACAAAGTTGCAGCAAAAAAAAACTTTTCTGTGCCGATCATATCACAAAAAAAATATGAATCAGACGTAATCCACACTTAACCAATCCTGCCTTGCACTTGACCCTTCATTAACTTCCTTTCTTTCATAATCATACAACTTCAATCTTTAAAACCTTGATTAGAACTTGAATGAGTTGATTAAACCTTGAATGAGAGAAAATGACACAATCTTTTATATTGGTTCACTCTCTATTTCTAGAGAAGCTAATTCAATTATCTAATACACAATATGAATTAGATTTCCACTATGCATCAAGAATTCTTACAAGCAATCATAATCAATCTACAATTCCAACCCTGAAAAAAGAGACTAAGGCATCCAACACTAGTACCCTTTATGATTATAAGCCTAAGAGAACCATACTCTTAGCCCAAACTAGAAAACCCTAATCTAGCATGCTGTAAGAAATTCACGCATAAACACAAGACCATGTAAAAACCATACACATGAATAAACCAACTATGAGAGATACAACTTGACCAATCTTTCCACAAAAACTTTGCCAAGTTGAGAACTTGATCTTCTTCTACTCAAAAGACAACACTAACTTTCAAGAAAAGATCTTCCAAATCAAAAGATTAAGAAGTTGTGAGTTACTATAAATCTCTTTTGTTTTGTTCTCTTGTTCACCAATGACAACACGAAATCTTGCTCATTTTGAGAGTAAGAAGTAATTTTCGAGATGTATTGAGTATTCTCTAATGATCTTTTGATTTTTAGATTATTTAGATGTGAACACAAGCTGGTTATTTATAGGGAAAAATAGCTATAATCGTTTGTAATTGATTAAATCTATAAGGTAATTGATTATTTCAATGAAGTAATCGATTAAATTATCCAACTAATCGATTACAGTGTTTATCCAACACCTGGAAAACAACTCAAGAACAATGTAATCGATTAGATGACTAAGTAATCAATTAAAGAGTTATTGTTCACCTCTGAACACTTGAACGAGAGAGAAGTAATCGATTAATCCACTTGGTATTTGATTAAAGTAGAGACTCCTGAAAAATCAGCCATTGTCTCAAAAAATAGTTTAATCGATTAAAATACTACTATAATCGATTAAACCGATATGAGACGTAACTCTCTAAGCTTCAAAAAACTTGTTGTAATCGATTACGACAACTCTATAATCGATTAAAACAGAGAGTTTTGCCTCTAAAGAAATTTTTCTAACTTAGAAAATTTTCTTCACTCACATTATGATGATGCACAATGCAAAATAAATATGAAATGTACTAAGATGCAACAATCAAGTTAACAACCAATACAAATGCCACTCATAGGAGTTAGGCATGTAAATGCCAAAACTTTTTCTAAAACTTCTTCAAACTTATCCTTGAGCTTCAAGCTTTAGCCTTAGGTTGTTCCAAGTTGCTGCTTCCCTTATCTCTAACAATCTCCCTCTTTTTGGCTTTGGTGATGCCAAACTTCAATATGACATTGAGTGCATTTGGAGAGTCTTGAGATTGGATTGGAAACATGATTCTTAGTCTTATTCTGAAAAATTCTCAATACTTAATAAAGGATTAATTCATCATCATCATCATAGATGTGAAAATTACAACTAATATATATAACCATGCTCAACATGCTATGCAATGCAGTCAATATGTACTATGCAATATGCAATGTCTTCTTCTCCCCCTTTTGGCATTAACAAGGCCAAAAAGTTGAGTAAACGCTAAACGAAACACACAATTAAATAGAGAAATAAACCATAATTCATTAACACTTAAAAACATTACATAAACTTTTGTAATCAAAGACAAACAAACTTAAACACTATCATCAAACTAAGACAGACAGAACATTACATGATAGAAAGACCATAAAATAGCACAAACATGCACAATAACATATCTAAGCCTCATCTTCATTTGGGTTCAGGAAGTTACTAAGGGATGGCCTAGTTTTTATGTTCTCAAGCCTAGTTGTAATGTTCTCTAAGGATAGCATCCATCTTTTGAATCATAAGGGACTTAAAAGGGTTCCATTGATGAGTTGGCTCTTATTGAGCTTCTTCTTCCATCTAATCAACGTTTATTGCTGCTAGTTGCTCTCCTGCCATGATCCACTAATGATCAACATATGCCATGCCAAGCTTCTTGAGATGCCATTCGGTTATCTCATTAGAGGCTTTGGTAAAGTCTACAATCTTATTAGAAACATCGATATTGAAATAATAAATGAATCTTGAGGTCAAGACTGCATATGGAAATTCAAAATCCACCAGTCGACGGCTTTTCAACATAATATCTTCAATCAACAGTACCCAATTCATTTGAATACCTGATTTCAGCCCATACATAATCTGCAAGTCATCATCAGTGACTCGAGCATGATTGTTGGATCTTGGTGCCAAAATATACATAATAATGTATACCAGCATTCTGACTTCCGCTGTTAGACCACCAACACCCAATTTGTTCCTTAAATTTCTTGCCAGGTCAAGAAGCATACCTCTGTATATGGCCATTTTGTTGTAGCCATCCACAGATTCCTCAAACTTGCGGACTCCACCTATATCTATTCCTGCTACTGCCTTCCAAACTACAACATCAATCACCATCTCTACACCATTGACAATAGAGTACAGGTTACCTTCCATACCAACTTTGGCACATGTATAAAAGACCTTTACCAACTTAGGGTAGAAGGTTCCCTTCATCTGCACCAATGTTGAGAATACCATTCCAAGTTTAGAAACTTTGGAATCCTCACGTTCTTCATGACATAGATCATTTTGAAGTTTGTCTTCTTGTTCTCGTTTGTGAACCAAGTATCCAACCTGTTAAGAGCACTCTCCTTGCTTTCTCTTTGAAGACTTGGCTTTCTTTTGTGCTTTGGCAGGATTGCTGGCCATAGTTTCAAAAGGAAGGCTCGAAAAACGGGAGGTTAGGGTTTAGAAGAGATAGCTCAAAGATAGTTGGAGGTGTGACTGAAATGGGGCTTTAGGTTGGCTTTTATAGAGGGAAAGTAATGTTCTGGTTGGCTGTGGTAGGTTAAAGGAGTAATTGCTGGAGTAATGGAGGTTTTGATGAGGTGAAGATGAAGAAATGTAACGGATTGCACACAACAAACACACAAGTAATTGATTAAAATTACAAAGCAATCAATTAAATTGGCACTCATTTTCACTTTAAAACCAAAAGCTACTATATGTAATCGATTAAAATGCAAGAGTAATTTATTAAATATGCTAGAATAACTCCCCCTGAGGCCATTGTAATTGATTAAAATGTTATGTAATCTATTAAAATAGAATGAAATCCATATAAAGTTCAAACATACATGCATGTAATCGATTAAAACAAAAACTTTTGCATATAAGCTCCACAGACATGAAAATGGTAATCGATTAAAACAAGTTTTCAAAACATATAACATGTATCAACCAATGCTAATCGATTAAATCAGGATGTAATTGATTAAAACAGCAAGTTTTCAAAACTGGAAACATATCACAGGCAATGGTAATCGATTAAAATGTGGCATAATCGATTAAAACGAAAAGTTTTGAAAAACTTACCAAACAGATATCATATAGTAATCGATTAAAACAGTAAGAAATCATAAACCAACTAGGATAAACATGTGATCTTCAAGAAAACTAAGTATGCACATGAACCAATAAGCTAAAACACATACCAAACAAAGACAAATGATATGAATGACAATGTGAAACACACACTTATACAACATAAAAGTCCCTTGCAAAGGTTTCATTAGTTGAGCCAAATATAATATCATCAACATATATTTGAACAATTAACAAATCATACTTTACTTTCTTAATAAACAAGGTTTTGTCAACTTGACCTCTAGTGAAAGATTGTTCAATTAAAAAACTGCTCAATCTATGATACCAGCTCAATCTATGATACCATGACCTTGATGCTTGCTTCAAATCATATAGTGCCCTTCTCAGTTTGAAGACACAGTCAGGATGTTCATGATCCACAAATCCTAGTGGTTGGTCTACATACACTTCTTATTCAATGCATCCATTGAGGAAGACACTTTTTACATCCATCTGAAAAAGTCTGAAATTCATAATACAAGCAAATGTAAGTAGCAATCTTATAGCTTCTAACCTTGCAACTAGAGCATAGGTTTCATCATATTCAATTCCTTCTTCTTAGTTATATCCTTTTGCAGCCAATCTTTCTTTATTCCTCACTATGATGCCAGATTCATCAAGTTTGTTTCAAAACACCCATTTGTTTTCGATTGGCTTGTGAGAGGTTGGTTTAGGAACTAAATCCCATACATCATTTCTCTTTAACTGATTCAGCTCTTCATGCATTGCCATTAACCAATGTTCATCACATAAAGCTTCATCAATGTTTCTTGGTTCAACCTGAGAAACAAAAGTCATGTTGTTACATAGAATTCTAATAAGTACTCTGTTCAAGGTGTAACAAATGGTATGTATAGCATCTGCCCAAAAGTACTTAGGCAACCTTGTTCCTTTTAGAAGGGTTCTTGCACCTTCTTCAAGGGATCTATTTTTCCTCTCCACAACACCATTTTGTTGAGGTATTCTTGGGGCTGAAAAATTGTGGTGAATTCCATTTTCTTCATAGAAGTTTTCAAAAGACTCATTTTTAAATTCATCTCCATGATCACTTCTAACTGAAACAACGTAAAGACCTTTTTTTTTATTTTGGATCACCTTGGCAAGTTTGCGAAAAACATCAAAAGCTTGATTTTTTGTTTTTGAAAACAAGGTCCAAGTAAACCTTGAGTAATCATCCACAATTACCGAGACATAGTAATTTCCACCTAAACTCATAGTTCTAGAGGGACCAAATAAATCAATGTGAAGTAGTTCAAGGGGTTTTGAAGTAGAAACAACATTTCTGCTTTAAAAAGAGTTTTTAACTTGATTTCCTTTTTTACAAGCTTCACACAGTTTATTTTTCTCAAACTTGAGTTTTGGAAGACCAATTACTAATTATTTCCTAACTAGATGATTTAAATGATGCATATTAATGTGTGCAGTCCTACAATACCAAAACCATAAGTCATCTATTTTACTCACCAAACAACTTAGCTCATGAAAAAATACATGCTCAACATTCATCATATAGATGTTACCTATTCTCTAACCAATGTGGACAACTTTACCGGATATGGCTTCACTTATAAGACAACAATTTCGGTTAAATTCAATCTTGAAACATTTATCACAAAGTTGACTAATGCTTAGAAGACTATGTGTTAGTCCTTCCACATATAGCACATTCTTTATCTGAGTTTTGTGTTGTTTCCCTATATTTCCTTCTCCCATTATCTTTCCTTTGTTATTATCTCCAAACGTGACATATCCACCATCCTTTGACACGAAGTCAGAGAGTTTGGATTTGTCTCCAATCATGTGCCTAGAGCAGCCACTATCCAAGTACCATAGTGAATCTCTTGCTTTTAGGCACACCTACAAGACAAAATCAATTAGAGGAAGGTGGTACCCAATTTAAGTTGGGTCCAATGGGGTTAATCTTGGCAAATAAATCTTTTGGAATCCACATTCATTTTCCACTCGGAATGTCAAACTTTCTAACATAGCAATAATATGAAGTGTGACCCTTTTTCATGCAATGATGACATGTTTTTGCATTTTTCCTAGAATACACCATGCTCTTTCTTTTTGAGACCATAGTTGGGTTCACCCCTTTTGAAGATACAAACTGAGTTTTCTTTGAAAAGGAGGTTTGTTTGTTATATTCCAAGCCGGTCTTATCTTTAGTATGCTTTTGCATGTGATTAAGATCACTCTTCCCTTTGTTTAATTTTCCAAACAAATCTTTAAGGTAGGAAAGCTCAGTTTGCAATTTCATACATTCAGCATGGTGATCCTTTTTGAAATTTTCTAAATTTTTTTGCAAAAAATTTTAATCATCCATGTTGAAGGAAGTACAGGTATCATCACAAGTAGTGGCTTTACATTTTGAAACAAGCTTTTCATTTTCTGGCTTCAGTTTGTTCAACTCTTATTGTGTTGAAGTCAATTTATTGACATGCAATTTCAGTTCACTTTTCAACTTTTTGTTTAACACAAAAAGCCTTTGAGCTTTCTCATGGATCTCATTAAATGCTTCTAAAAGTTCTTCAAATCAGAATTTACCTCAATTTCTCCACTTGTTGACGGATCATTTATGGATTTTTCCATTAAGCACACGTTAGAAAATTCTTCATCACTTGAAGAGTTAGAAGTTGTTGATGCACTTTCTTCCCATGCTATATAGGCTTTCTTTTGTTTTCTTTCTTTCTTCCCTTTTTTTCACCACCATGTTTTCTAAGGTAGATAGGACACTCAGATTTAATGTGGCCTTGCTTACCACATTCAAAACATGTGTAGTTGTTGTTGTTGTCAACCTTCTTGGAGGATTTGGAGAATTTTTTGTCCTTTGATTTCCTGAGAAATTTTCCAAATTTTCTTACAATCAAGTTGAAGTTTTCAACATCTTCCTCACTGTTGGAACTATCTTGATATTCTTCTCTTGAGGAGTTGACTTTTAGTGATATTCCTTTCCTTTTCTTTTTTGTTTCTTCTGCATAAGATTGTTGAGTCAGTTCATGTTCATAGGCTAGATTCTTAGATTCCTTGATTGTTGTAATCTTTGGTTCCCAAGTTCTTGTGAGACAATTTGAGATATTGATGTTCAACTCTTCATCTTCAAACATTTTTCATAGACCAAGGAGATGGTTCATAATGTGAGTGAATCTTGTTTGAAGTTCTGAAATGGTTTATATTTGGATACAAGAATGTGTTTTCTTTCTCTTCTCACATCCTTTGTGTCTTCATGAGTGACTTCAAGCATATTCTAAATTTCTTTTGCACTTTTACACCTTGTAGTATGAAAGAATTTATTAGAAGATAAACTAGAAGTTATAATATTTTTCACTTTTTGATCATCTTGCACTTTTCTTTTCTCATTATCTCTCATTTCATCCCACTTATTAATTCATCATTCACTTCTTTAGTAGGAATGAAAGGACCCTTAATGATGACATTCCATGCACCGAGATCATTTGATTGAATAAAGATGTCCATTCTCTTTTGCCAAAAAGAAAAATGTTCACCCTATTTGAAAGTGATTTGTTTTGAGCCCATCTTGTTAAAAAAACTGTGATATTGACTATCATTCAAGACTTAGCTCTGATACCAATTGAAAAAAGATGATGGAACTCAATAAACCAAGAAGGGGGTGAATAGGTTTTCAAACAAAATATACTTTTAAAAACATAGTTGCACCAAAAAAAACTTTTCTATGCGGACCGTACCACAAAACAAATATGAATCGAACTTAACTAATACTTAACCAATCCTTCCTTACACATGACCCTTCATTACCTTCCTTTCTTTCACATTCATACAACTTGTGTCTTTAAAAACTCGATTAAAACTTGAATGAGTTGATTAAACCTTGAATGAGAGAAAGATATGAACGAGAGAAAAAGACACAATCTTTTATAATGGTTCATTCTCTATTTCTAGAGAAGCTAATCTAGTTATGTAATCCACAACCTGAATTAGATTTCCACTATGCATCAAGAATTCTTACAAGCAATCACAATCAATCTACAATTCCTTCCCCTAAAAAAGAGATTAAGGCATGCAACACTAGGACCCTCTGTGAATATAAGCCTAAGAGAACCCTACTCTTAGCCCAAACTAGAAAACCCTATTCTAGCATGCTGTAAGCAATTCACGCATAAACACAAGACCGTGTAAAAACCATACACATGAATAAACCAAGTAGGAGAGATACAACATGACCAATCTTTCCACAAAAACCTTACTGGATTGAGAAGTTGATCTTCTTCTACTCGAAAGACACAACTCACTTTCAAGAAAAGATCTTCCAAATCAAAAGATTAAGAAGGTGTGAGTTACTATAAAGCTTTTTTATTCTCTTTTCTTGTTCACTAATGACAACATGAAATCTTCGTCATTCTAAGGCTAAGAAGTAATTTTAGAGATATATTGAGTATTCTCCAATTATCTCTTGATTTTCAGATTGTTTAGTATTGGATCGAGTGGCCTCAGAATAATTAAGAAGGGGGGTTGAATTAATTATTCCTAAACCTTTACTAATTAAAAAATTACTCTTCTAAGGCTTTTACTAAATTGTTAAGAGAATGAGGAGTAGAAGAGAAACTTAACAGAAAGTAAAAGCGGAAATTAAATGCACAGCGGAAAGTAAAAGAGTAGGGAAGAAGGAAACAAACACACAAGAGTTTTTATACTGGTTCGGCAACAACCCGTGCCTACATCCAGTCCCTAAGCGACCTGCGGTCCTTGAGATTTCTTTCAACCTTGTAAAAATCCTTTTACAAGCAAAGATCCACAAGGTATGTACCCTCCCTTGTTCTCTTTGAAACCCTAGTGGATGTACCCTCCACTAGAACTGATCCATAAGAGATGTACCCTCTCTTGTTCTCAGTCAAACCCAAGTAGATGTACCCTCTACTTGTACCACAAAGGATGTACCCTCCAATGTGTTGAGACAAAGATCTAAGGCTGTAAACCTTTGATACTTTGTGAATGGGGATACAAAAGAATTCTTAGGCGGTTAGTCCTTTGAACACTTTTGTATTAGGAAATGGGAAGAATCAAAAGAATTCGCAGACTGTGTCATTTTGAATTCTTTGACAAGGGAGAAGGGAGACACAAAAGAATTCATGCGGTTAGTCCTTTGTTCTTTTGAAAAAGGGAGAAGAGAGACACAAAAAGAATTCAGGCAGTTAGTCCTTGGCGAATTCTTTTTGGCAAAGGGAGAAGAGAATGAAAAGATGAATAACACAAGTTTTCAAGGTTTGAAAAACCAGAAAACTTCAGAAAGCTTTTGGTACAAAGAAGAAGAAGAAGTTCAAAGAGATTCAAGGTGAAATTCTGATACTGGGGACAGATGTCGTACCGGATGTCACGACATCACGCTTCAGAACATGCAGATTATATTTGACAGTGTGTACAGTTTAAACAAGTAAATAACACAAGAGAATTGTTAACCCAGTTCGGTGCAACCTCACCTACATCTGGGGGCTACCAAGCCAGGGAGGAAATCCACTAAAATAGTGTTAGTTCAAGGTCTAACAGTCACTGTTTACAACCTTCTCACCTAACCACTACCCGTGCGATCTCTACCTAAGAGCCACTCTTAGATATGAGAAACCCCGCTCACTCCCTCTCACTCACTCTCCCGAGTTTACAATTAAATCAAAGACACACCAGAGATCAACTCTGAACAAAAGGGATCAACCCTACACACTAGAGATCAACTCTACACACAAGAGATCAACTCTACACACTCAGGTCCAACACTTGATGTTAGGGTACCATCAAGGTGGCTCACAAAACACTCAAGTCCCAAAACTCACAAAATAACTCTTCAATCCCGGACTTGGTACTCAAACCCGTGCAGCCTTCATGTTTAAATAGCAGTGTGCGTTTCTGGGCTGCAACTACTTATGCTGGATGAGATCTATCTTCTTCCTGAAAATCTGCACTTAAAGATCTAAAAGATAACGTTTGATCTTTTAGTTTGAATCTTTAATCTTTAATCTTTAATCCCTGAACGAACTCTTCTAGTTTGTAATTCGAACTTTAATGATCTTTTAATTCGTTCCTAAAGATAGATCATCTAATCTTTTGCTAACTGCACAATAATCTGTTAAAGATATAACAGATTTATGTGTCCAGTATTTTCGGGCAAGATGTCAGGACATCGTATCCGACATCGTGGATCCTGCAGCTTCAATGCTTCATTTGACATTTTATCTTGACTTATGCATTGTGTAGCAACTCCAGTATTTTCGGGCAGGATGTCAGGACATTGTATCCGACATCGTGGATCCTGCAACTTCAATTCTTCATTTGACATTTTATCTTGCCTTGTGCATTGTGCAGCCCGATCTTATTCCTTGACATAACGTTGGACATCATGTGCAGTAACTCCAGCTTTCCTTCATTGTCTAAGTGCTTATGTTTTAACAAAATCTTAGCCAATCTTTTAAAACTCAGTAGAGCTAAGCACTAACAATCTCCCCCTTTGGCAAATTTTGTCTAAAACATACTTAGACACTTCCTGAGCAGGTACGAGCAGTTATGCAAGTGGGATCAGCAACTTTCATTATCAGAGTAATCAAGCACAGCGGAAATTCTTCAAGTTGCAAATCTACAAGTCTTCTCCAGGATGTCAAGACATCTCACGTGACATCAGCTTTCTGTTCCTGCTCCCCCTGTCTTCATGCTTACTGCAGCATCTTCTATCAGCTACTAGTCTTTTCCAGGATGTCAAGACATCTCATGTGACATCAGCTTTTTGCTCCCCCTGTCTTCATGCTCTTACTGCAGCATCTTCTATCAGCTACTAGTAGCTTACATCAGTCATCAGCAGCAGCAGTCTCCTCCTCAAAGTCATATACATGCAACTCCCCCTCAAAATCATGAATCATGCATACATCGTATCCTACTGCCATGCATAATACGACTAATACATACATACTACTCCCCCTTTTTAGACATAAATTTGGCAAAAGTAGAATGCATGAAATTAATGTGCAAATATTACAGACCAATAACAATCAATTGTTCAAAGGGACATGCCCCTATAGCCAGTAAAAGTGAAAATAAAGGTCTGATGATCATGGGGTGGCTTCAGAATCATCATCATCTGATTCTGTATCCTCTGCTGCTTCTTCTTCTTCCTCAGCAGCTTCTTCTTCTTCCTCAGCTGCTTCTTTTTCTTCCTCAGCTGCTTCTTCCTCTTCTTCAGCTGCTTCTTCATCATCAATGCCACTTTCTGAGAGCCTTTTGATCAGGCGTTCCAGCTCCATTTTCTTCTCTGTGGTGGCTTTGATGGTTGCTTCCAGCACCTTGCATGTGTCCTTGAGTTCAGCAATCAAGGCATCCTTGGACACAGCACCTGAAGCAGCAGCTTTCCCTGATGTCGAGACAATGTCTGGGACATGTGTCCCCTCAAACAGTTTGTAATGCAGGGATAGAGGAGATTCTCTCTTCATCACAGAGTCAGTGTAGTTTAAAATATTGGGATGCTGACTCAACATAATGCCACACAATACAGTTGGGAAGGCAATGGGTAATTTGACAGCAAATGATTCTGAATGCTTAACAGTTTGATCAAAAATGTAGTTTCCAAAATTAAATTTGGACTTGGTTCCAACAGCATACAGAAATTTACCCAAACCTGTGGCAACAGTGGAAGTATGATTGGTGGGTACCCAGTTTGCAGCGCCAATCCTATGCAGAATTGCATACTTCACACTCAGCTTCCCTGCATAAAGCTTCCCTTTCTTTGGCCAATGCTGGACTTGTTTGGCAGTGATTTCCTTGGCAATTTGATGCTCAGAAACAGCAATATCTATCACTCCATCAGTAGGTCTGCCCAGATATTTGTTGATCACAGCAGGGGAGAATCTAACACACTTTCCTCTGACAAATACTTTTTGATACTCATCACTCTTTCTGTTTGTTATGTCAGAGGGAATGTTGACAATGAATTCCCTGACTAGGCCTTCATAACAGTCTTCCAATTTGGTGACTGTCTTCAGTAGTCCTGCTGCCTTGATGAGGTCCATGGTCTCCTTGCAATCCAAGGCATCTCTTCCCAGTTCTCTTTCAACAGCAAGCCTTCGTTGATATACAAATTTCCACCTTTCAACATTGCCAATGGAGTGGAATGAGATGTTGTCCAATGGTGCATCAGGGACATTTCCAGGCACCTTCTTCCCAGATTTCTTGGCCCTCTTTGATGTCGAGACATCTAGTTCGACATCATCATCAGAATCAGATGAGGAAATTTCTTTCCTCTTCTTGGAAGGGATTACAACTTTGCTCCGTCTGGATGTGGTAGGAGTGATCGGAGTGCTCTTCTTCTGGGCCATAGTTTTGATTCGTCCAGACCTCTTAATGGGGGTCTTCCCTTTTCTGCTTTGTAACCTTTCTGCAATGCCAGGTGCCAACCTGTTGGCAATGGGTTCCTCATCAGATTCTACCTCTTCAAGGTCAATGAGGTCACCTGGAGCAGGTTCTGGTGCCCTTGGTGCAGGGGTCTTCTCTCTGGCTTGATCTTCTTCTTCTGTTGATTCCTCTTCACTGGGTGAAGGGAGGGCTTCAGCATTTGGAGCGGAAGATGTTGGAACATCTTTATCGACATCAGGCACAGAAACATTCGGGGTGGAGGATGTTGGAACATCTTCATCAGCATCAGGCACAGACGCATTTTTCAGAATGTTACTCACAATACTGCGGATCTTCTTATCCATCTCCGTGTCTACTTCCCTAGGACTTGTTGCAAGGCTAGGGTTTTCAGCAATCTTCACTCCCTGTTGTCTTCTGGGAGCCAGTTTCTCAGGAGCAGAGGCTTGACCAGGAATTATTTGTATGGGTTGGATGTTGAATTCAGGTTGTTCCTGGTGCGGAGATGATGGTACAGAGGGTGAACCAGAAGCTGAAGTTTCTTTTGGTGAGGTAGCCATGGAAAAGCAGAGCGTTTGGAATGGTTTCGCAAATTTCTGAGAGCTATTGGGAAATGCTGAAGACGGGATTACCACGACAATATAAGTTTGAATGAGGAATATAGAGGGGCGTGTGAAGCAACGGTCGAATTCGTTTTGGCTTAGTAGTGAACGTGCTATTAATGTTAAGTGATTCGTTTGGGCACGTTCAGATTGCAGTAGCTGCTATAATTCCTCTAGCAGACAAATGCCCAGCTTGCCCCTCAGTTTTTCAAACTGATTTGCATCCAATGCCTTTGTGAAAATATCTGCTATTTGTTCCTCAGTGTCAACATGCTCCAGTGTGATAACTTTATCATCAACAAGCTCTCTGATATAGTGATGTCTAATGTCAATGTGCTTGGTTCTGCTGTGTTGCACAGGATTTTTAGAAATATTAATAGCACTCAAGTTGTCACAGTATAATGTCATGACATCTTGTTCGACATTGTACTCCTTGAGCATCTGCTTCATCCAAACTAGTTGTGAACAGCTGCTTCCTGCTGCAATATACTCGGCTTCTGCAGTAGATAGAGACACACAGTTCTGCTTCTTGCTGAACCATGAAATAAGATTGTTGCCCAGATAGAAGCATCCACCAGAAGTGCTTTTTCTGTCATCTGCACTTCCAGCCCAATCAGCATCACAATACCCAACCAGCATTGAATTTGAACAATGACAGTACATAATCCCATAGTCACTGGTGCCATTTACATATTTCAGAATTCTCTTAACTTGATTCAAGTGACTTATCTTGGGATTGGCTTGATATCTTGCACAAACACCTACTGCATAGGTGATGTCGGGTCTGCTAGCTGTTAAATATAGTAAGCTCCCAATCATGCTTCTGTACAGACTTTGATCAACACTGGTGCCAGCTTCATCTTTTGACAGCTTCAAGTGAGTAGGTGCAGGTGTTCTTTTATGGCTGGCATTCTCCATCCCAAACTTCTTGACAATGTTCTTTGCATACTTGCTTTGTGAGAGGAATATGGTGTCTTCCATCTGCTTCACTTGGAGTCCCAGAAAATAAGTCAGCTCTCCAACAAGACTCATCTCAAATTCAGATTGCATCTGTTGAACAAAATGTCGAAGCATCTCATTCGACATCCCTCCAAACACAATGTCATCAACATATATCTGTGCTATCATCAAGTTTTCAGCATCTTGTTTGACAAAGAGAGTCTTGTCAATTCCTCCCTTCCTATACCCTTGCTGAGTAAGGAACTCTGTTAGCCTTTCATACCAAGCTCTTGGAGCTTGCTTCAATCCATAGAGAGCCTTCTTGAGCCTGTATACATGATCTGGATGAGTTGGATCTACAAATCCCTTTGGCTGCTCCACATAGACTTCTTCATTCACGTATCCATTCAGAAATGCGCTCTTCACATCCATCTGGTACAGCTTGAATTTGAGGATGCAAGCTACACCAAGTAACAATCTGATGGACTCAAGTCTAGCAACTGGAGCGAAAGTTTCATCAAAGTCTACACCTTCAATCTGAGTGTAGCCTTGAGCAACCAGTCTGGCCTTGTTTCTGGTTATGACACCTTCTTCATTGGTTTTGTTCTTGAAGATCCACTTGGTGCCAATCACATTAGTTCCCTCGGGTCTCGGAACTAGCTCCCAGACTTCATTCCTTTTGAATTGCTCCAATTCTTCTTGCATAGCATTGATCCAGAACTCATCAGTCAGTGCCTCTTTCACATTCTTGGGCTCAATTTTGGAGACAAAACATGAGTTGGAGACAATCTCAATCTCCCTTGATCTTGTAGTGACTCCTCTGTTTGGATCTCCTATAATCAGCTCCTTGGGGTGCATCTTCTGGATTCTAATGGAGGGTCTCTTGTCAGGTTGGTTGATGTTTGATTCATCTGTAGCAGAATCAGAGTTTTCTGCATTTTCTACACTTTTAGCTGTATCTGCTACATTGTCTCCCGATGTTCTGACATCTTCTTCGACATCCTTCTTTCTTGCTGGAGTTAGATCATCAACAACCACATTGATGGATTCCATCACAGTTCTGGTTCTGGAATTAAATACTCTATATGCTCTGCTGTTTGTAGAGTATCCCAGGAATATTCCTGCATCACTCTTGGGATCCATCTTTCTCCTTTGCTCTCTATCTGCCAAAATGTAACATGGACTTCCAAAGATGTGGAAGTGCTTGACAGTTGGCTTCCTCCCTTTCCAGATTTCATACAGTGTGGTTGGAGTCCCTCTTCTCAGTGTGACTCTGTTGTGGATGTAGCATGCGGTGTTCATGGCTTCAGCCCAGAGATTATGGGGAAGTTCTTTGGCATGAAGCATGACCCTAGCAGCCTCTTGCAAAGTCCTGTTTTTCCTTTCAACTATGCCATTCTGTTGTGGTGTAATGGCTGCAGAGAACTCATGAGTGATGCCTTCAGATGTGCAGAATTCAGTGAACCTGCTGTTTTCAAATTCTCTGCCATGGTCACTCCTGATTCTCTTGATGACACAGTCCTTTTCTCTTTGAAGTCTTAGACTCAACTCCTTGAATACTTCAAAGGTTTCTGATTTCTCTCTGATAAAGTTGACCCAGGTAAATCTGGAGAAATCATCCACAACAACATAGGCATACCTCTTTCCTCCAAGGCTTTCAACTTGCATAGGCCCCATCAAGTCCATGTGAAGTAGTTCCAGCACCCTGGAAGTGGTCTGATGTTGAAGCTTCTGGTGGGACATCTTGACTTGCTTTCCAATCTGACATTCACCACAGATTCTGCCTTCTTCTATTTTCAGATTGGGAATGCCTCTAACAGCACCTTTGTCAATGATTTTCTTCATGCCTCTTAAGTGCAGATGTCCAAATCTTTGATGCCATATTCTGACTTCATCTTCTTTGGAGGATAGACATGTGGAGGAGTAGCTGGTTTCTTGAGGTGTCCATAGGTAACAGTTGTCCTTTGATCTGCTGCCCTTCATTAGAACTTCACTCTTCTCATTTGTCACCAAGCATTCTGACTTTGTGAAGTTTACATTGAATCCTTCATCACACAACTGACTGATGCTGATCAGGTTTGCAGTCAGTCCCTTCACCAGCAGTACTTTGTTCAGACTAGGAAGTCCATCATGAACTAGCTTTCCCATTCCAATGATCTTTCCTTTAGAGCCATCTCCAAATGTCACATAGCTGGTGGAGCAGGGCTCAATGTTCACCAGGAATTCTTTAACTCCTGTCATGTGTCTGGAACAGCCGCTATCTAGGTACCAATCTTCCTTGGCTGATGCTCTAAGTGAAGTATGAACAACAAGACTAACAATCTTGTGTTTTGGAACCCACATCATCTTCCTTCCGCTGCTGCCGCTTTGAGTTCCATGATGTGGATGGCCATGTAGATGATAGCAAAAGGGCTTTATGTGACCATACTTGCCACAGTAGTGACACCTCCACTTCTTTCTTTTACTCTTTTTCTGCTGCGTTCCATGATGTCGAGACCGATGTTGTGACATCGTGGCTCCAGTGCTGTTTTTGGCAGGAACAAATTCTGTCATGGTTGTTCTGCCAGCAGACTTATGATTAAATCCAAGTCCTCTCTGGTTTCCAACATTCTTCCCAAGCTGTAGCACCTCATCAAGCATATCTGAGCCTTTATTCAGCATCTTTACTGATTTTGTCATGTTTTCCAGCTTAGAGTTCAGAAAACCAACTTCTCCTTTAAGCTCAGAGATCTCCTCTTCATGTGCCTCCTTCTCAGCCTCCAGATCTGCAATGACCTTCTTCAGTTGTGCTTCTTGCTGAAGGATCTTCTCACTTTTGATGCATAGTTTTCTATAGGATATAGCAAGCTCATCAAAAGTGATTTCACTATCTGTATCACTTGAATCTTCAGCAGATTCAAATCTCCCAGTGAGTGCATTTACATCTCTGTCAGAATCACTTTCTTGTTCACTCTCTGTATCATCAGACCGACATACAGAAAGTCCTTTCCTCTGCTTCTTGAGATGAGTGGGACATTCAGCTATGATGTGTCCATAGCCTTCACACCCATGGCATTGAATTCCTTTGTTGTGACTGGGCTTTTCATCTGACCTTTTCTGGTATTTGCTACCTTTCCTGATGTCGAAAGGGATGTTCTGGACATGTGGTTTCTGCCTCCTGTCCATTCTGTTCAGCACTTTGTTGAACTGCTTTCCAAGGAGCACAACTGCCTTAGTCAGACCTTCATCAGTATCCAGGTCATACTCATCTTCTTCTTCTTCATCATTGGACACGAACGCCAAGTTTTTGCTCTTCTTTTCAGCCCTATCCGAGAGTCCTAGCTCAAAGGTTTGAAGGGAACCAATGAGTTCATCCTCTCTCATGTTGCAAATGTCTTGGGCCTCCTCTATTGCAGTGACTTTCATGTCAAATCTCTTAGGCAAGGATCTGAGGATCTTTCTCACCAGCTTTTCATCTGTCATTCTTTCTCCCAAGGCAGTGCAAGCATTGGCAATTTCAAGAATGTTCATGTGGAAGTCATGAATACACTCTTCCTCCTTCATCTTCAGATTTTCGAATTTTGTAGCCAATAGTTGCAATCTGGACATCTTCACTTTGGAGGTTCCTTCATGAGTGGTTTTCAGGATCTCCCATGCATCTTTGGCCACTGTGCATGTGTTGATCAGTCTGAAGATATTCTTGTCAACTCCATTGAATAGAGCATTCAAAGCTTTGGAGTTTCCAAGTGCCAATTCGTCTTCTTCTTTAGTCCAGTCTTCTTCTGGCTTCAATTCATCAGTGGGCTTTCCTTCTGTGTCCAGCATCTTGGGATGTTCCCAGCCTTTGATGACAGCTTTCCAGGTTCTGCTATCCAGTGATTTGAGGAAGGCCACCATCCTTGCTTTCCAGTATTCATAGTTGGTTCCATCTAGGATTGGTGGTCTGTTCACTGGTCCTCCTTCTTTCTCCATGTTCATCAGAATTTATCTCCCTAGATCTCACTCAGTGATTTCGAGTGCCTGCTCTGATACCAATTGAAATTCTGATACTGGGGACAGATGTCGTACCGGATGTCACGACATCACGCTTCAGAACATGCAGATTATATTTGACAGTGTGTACAGTTTAAACAAGTAAATAACACAAGAGAATTGTTAACCCAGTTCGGTGCAACCTCACCTACATCTGGGGGCTACCAAGCCAGGGAGGAAATCCACTAAAATAGTGTTAGTTCAAGGTCTAACAGCCACTGTTTACAACCTTCTCACCTAACCACTACCCGTGCGATCTCTACCTAAGAGCCACTCTTAGATATGAGAAACCCCGCTCACTCCCTCTCACTCACTCTCCCGAGTTTACAATTAAATCAAAGACACACCAGAGATCAACTCTGAACAAAAGGGATCAACCCTACACACTAGAGATCAACTCTACACACAAGAGATCAACTCTACACACTCAGGTCCAACACTTGATGTTAGGGTACCATCAAGGTGGCTCACAAAACACTCAAGTCCCAAAACTCACAAAATAACTCTTCAATCCCGGACTTGGTACTCAAACCCGTGCAGCCTTCATGTTTAAATAGCAGTGTGCGTTTCTGGGCTGCAACTACTTGTGTTGGATGAGATCTATCTTCTTCCTGAAAATCTGCACTTAAAGATCTAAAAGATAACGTTTGATCTTTTAGTTTGAATCTTTAATCTTTAATCTTTAATCCCTGAACGAACTCTTCTAGTTTGTAATTCGAACTTTAATGATCTTTTAATTCGTTCCTAAAGATAGATCATCTAATCTTTTGCTAACTGCACAATAATCTGTTAAAGATATAACAGATTTATGTGTCCAGTATTTTCGGGCAAGATGTCAGGACATCGTATCCGACATCGTGGATCCTGCAGCTTCAATGCTTCATTTGACATTTTATCTTGACTTATGCATTGTGCAGCAACTCCAGTATTTTCGGGCAGGATGTCAGGACATTGTATCCGACATCGTGGATCCTGCAACTTCAATTCTTCATTTGACATTTTATCTTGCCTTGTGCATTGTGCAGCCCGATCTTATTCCTTGACATAACGTTGGACATCATGTGCAGTAACTCCAGCTTTCCTTCATTGTCTAAGTGCTTATGTTTTAACAAAATCTTAGCCAATCTTTTAAAACTCAGTAGAGCTAAGCACTAACACAAGGCTTGTAAAGGATTGTAAGAGATTGATTGAAAAAGTATTCAAGATTGAATGAATTCATTATTTGCAAAACAAAGCCTTGCTTTTATAGATTCTTCGTGTCTGGTCAAGAAGACCATTTAGAAGAGTTATAACTTTTAGAAAACCTTAAAACCAATTTGAAAAAGTCAAAACCTTTTTGAAGAGTTACATCTTTTGATTTATTCAGAAACAATCACTGGTAATCGATTACCAAATAAGTGTAATCGATTACACAAAGCTTTTATGTGAAAGGATGTAACTCTTCACATTTGAATTTGAATTTCAACGTTCAAAGGCACTGGTAATCGATTACCAAAACATTGTAATCGATTATAGCTTTTTGAAATTAATTGGAACATTGTAAATTCAATTTGAAAACTTTTTCAAAACAATTTTACTACTGGTAATCGATTACAACAATCTGGTAATCGATTACCAGAGAGTAAAAACTCTTTGGTAAACATGTTTTGAGAAAAATCATGTGCTACTCAATTTTTGAGAAAAAAATTTCATACTTATCTTGATTAAGCCTTCTCTTGATTCTTGAATCTTGATCTTGATTCTTGAGATCTTGAACCTTGAATCTTGATTCTTGACTCTAAACTTTCTTCTTGAGTCTTGAATTCTTCTTGATTCTTATCTTGAACTCTTGAATTGTTCTTGATTCACTTGAGTTGTTCTTTGATTGATCTTTGAGCTTTTTGTCATCACCTTTGTCATCATCTTTTGTTATCATCATTGTTATCATAAAAACACCTTTGAATCACCTTTGAATCACCATGAAGCTTTGCTTCTACAAAAGAGAAAACAAGCATAACCGTATGTAATCGATTATTTCAATGAAGTAATCGATTAGATTATCCAATTAATCGATTAAAGTGTTCATCCAATATCTGATCCAACATTTGGAAAACAACTCAAGAATAATGTAATCAATTAGATGACCTAAGTAATCGATTAAAGAGTTCTTGTTCACCTCTAAACACTTGAACGAGAGAGAAGTAATCGATTAATCCACTTGGTAATCGATAAAAGTTGAGACTCTTGAAAAAGAAACCATTGTCTCAAAGAATAGTGTAATCGATTAAAATACTACTATAATCGATTAAATCAATACAAGACATAACTCTTTAAGCTTCAGAAAACTTGTTGTAATCGATTACGACAACTCTGTAATTGATTAAAACAAAAAGTTTTGCCTCTGGAGAAATTTTTCTAACTTAGAAAATTTTCTTCACTCACACTATTATGATGCACAATGCAAAAACAAATATAAAATGTACTAAGATGCAACAATCAAGTTAACAACCAATACAAGTTGCTGCTTCCCTTATCTCTAACAAACACCAATCAGGTTATTGTATAATTCACAACTCCCAACACAAGTAATACCACATCAATTATTAACCACACACTTATTCACAACCATATCTCATGTCCACAATTTTAACATCTAACAACGTTACAATCTACCATCACATGTTTACGTGAATCTCATAAATTAACACATGCTCAACTTGCCACTTATACAAAATCTCAACCATAATTTTATAATATACAAATAGTATAGCATATTTAAACATACACAATATATAAATAACTAAGAAAACAAATATTTTAATCATGAATTTACAAAGTGAAATATAATTAAACAAAACTGCACCAAGGATTCACTAAAAATTTCGAAGAACCTTATAGTTAAATAGACTTTGACCAATTTTAAAGAATAACAATATAAAACAATATATAAACTCATACTAAATGTTAAAACTAAAAAATATTTGAGAATGTCATTTTGTTAGCCTATTCTAATTCCAAATTATAATATTAATTCCAAACTATATAAAAAAATCTTAAGAAGCACAAAAAGGGGAAAATACAAAATCAATATCTCATTCCCTCTCCCGATAGATCCCTTCTTACTTAATTTCATCAATTCATGTTAATTAGAAAAAAAAACTCAATTTCTATGGTTCACACTCAACACAAGAACATACGAATTTACAACAATTTCGCATTGGAACATCAATTGGTTCATCAAACACAGTCAAATTGCGATTAAAAGCATGCAAAAAAAATTGAATTTCAGAAAACAACCCAAAATTAATCCTTTAAGGATCCCTACACATGTTCATTATAATTCCCAAGGTGAGTAAGTCATCCGTTACCTCTAAGCGGGCTCACGTGTGTAGTCCGGCAATGATAAGAGTGTATCTAGCAGTTTCCTAAGATTTCTCAACTTTTTCCTCTAGTTGCTCTACTAGGATTTCTAAGCGTTAGAGGGAAGGAGAATGGATTGAAACCTCAATTTCACTGTCTTCATGCAAGTGATATTTATCTCTCTACAAACATTATTTCAAAATCCCTAATGGTGAGAATGTACAGAAATGAGTTCCAAAGGTGGTGTCCAAATTTCAGGACAGTCCAACAGTTAACGAGTCTGAGATCATAATTTTACTAAGATAAGTTTGGGTGTATGCTAGAAAAAGAGAGTTTTGAGAGAGGAAAAAAAGGAGAATGAATTTGGGAGGGAGTCGTAAAAAAATGATCTCTACTTATAACTAGGGTACTCTAAGCCTATTATTTACTTTATTTTTTTGTTATTTTATTATTTTTTAAAAAGAAACTCTTGCATATACTTTTTTCCTCTCTTTTTCCTCCTACTTTTTTTGTAATCTTTTGTCATAATATAATTAAATAATTAATTATAATTATTGAGGTCTATTAGTCAGGGGTGTTCATGGATTGGACGGGATGATTTTTTAAGAGAGAAAATCATCTGATCTAATTATTCCAATTTTATTAATTTATCATCCAATTGTTGAACATGTGGCCTCAATAACTTAAGAGGGCGGTGAATTAAGTTTCAAAATTTTCCACTAACAAAATTTTAACCCCCGTCTAAATGATAGACTTAGAATGCAGAAGAAGAAGCAACACTCAATTTAATAATGTCTTTTACACATGCAAGACAAAATTGATTGTAATAACATAAATGAGATAAGGGAAGAGAGAAATGCAAACTCAATTTATATTAGTTCGGCCACTTCCCGTGCCTATGTCCAGTCCTCAAGCAACCCACTTGAGATTTTCACTAACTTTGTAAAAATCATTTTTACAACCTTTGAACACCCAAGGAATCCCTTTCCCTTGTGTTTAGGAAACTCACAATTCAAGAGACAATCAGTCTCTTGATTACAATTGACTTTCTGAGATGAACAGAAAGATTTCTCTCCTTTAGAGTGGATGATACAAATTGAAGTTCCTGGATGAACTCTCAATAGATCTGCAAGGACTTGCCCAAGAGTTGTTGAGAGAACATTTGACAATGAAGTTTTCTTAGAATATCTCTTTCTTTCTTTTCGAAGTCAAACACACATATATATAGGCGGTTCGTGCCTTTTCAAAATGGTTTGAAGAGATGTGTTTTTTCAAAAAGTTTTTTATGAAATTCTTCACTGGTAATCGATTACAGGTTTTTGGTAATCAATTACATAGTTATATCTTGAAGGGTCATGACTTTATAAATTGAATTTCAAGAGTTTCGTTGCTGGTAATCGATTACACATCAATGGTAATCGATTACATCTTTTAAATTCAAATTTCAAAACCCTTCTAAAAGATGTTTTTTTCAAAATTGTCTTCTGGTAATCGATTACACTGCTTGGTAATCGATTACCATAGCCTTGGATGTCTTGGAAATACTTTGTTTTGAGGCAAAACAAAGCTTGATCTTGAATTAATCTTGAAGCAGTGCTTGTTTGTTGAAACAACCTCGTATTAATCTTGAAGCAATGCTTAACCTTTGAATGTTTGTTGAAGTAATCTTGATCGCAACCTTGTTTGATTATTCTTTGACATCATCAAAATTATGTATTCATACATTCACACCCATCAGTTTAGTTTACACTTTTAATACAATTGGATCTTATCCAATTTAAAGCGGTTTGGATTAGATGGATTTTCAGTTTTAATCTTACTTTTAACTTTTTTTTAGAAAATACTAAATAAAAGATAAGATATATAATAAATATAAAAAAAATTAAAATATCAAATATTTTTATTTGTATGTCATTGTATAACTAATAATAGAATATTTACTCATTTATCTCAAATAAGCAGTATAAGTATTTTTAATTAAATATATTTATCATAAATAAATATAAGTTATATATAAGTTATATGATAATTTTATAAATATATAAGAAATAAGAATAAAAATGAATATATATATTATGTGTGTGTGTGTGTGTAAATTCAGTTTGAATCGGTTTCCAAAATTAAATATAATTCGATCCGATCCGATTTAATAAATTTTTTTATCAGTTCAATTTTTAATTTATTCAGAATTCTATTTTTGATCAATTTTTTTGGTTCATATTAAACTAGAACGATTTATGAATACTCTTAATATTAGTCACCAACCCCGGCGAATAACCATCATCTCTCTCTCTCTCTCTTTTTTTTTTTTCTTTGCACCGTCTCCCTCTAGTACTCTATATATCACACCAGGGAACACACACGACACATCCGTTTCTGAAAAACAGACACCAACTTCCATTCCCTCTCTATCTTTCACCTTGGTTGGTTGGTGGGTCCACCTTTGCCTTCTGAATTCTGATTAGATTACACACATTCTAACATCAGTAATTAACCTCAGAACAAATCCACTTTTCTCTTTTACTTTTTTCCTCTCTGCTTGTCTGTTCTTCATCCCCACCCTTTTCCTGAGACCGAGATCTGTGACACCCTTTAGAATTTGGTTTGTGATTTGCATGTTTTCTCTGATTCTGGTCTTGTTCTGAAGCTGCTGGATTCATTTTTGTGGGTTTTCCCTTCGACCCTTTGTTTGGTTTGAGTCTCTAATTGGGTCGGTATTAAAAAGTTGGGCACTTGTGCATTTCTTGGCCAATCATAGTTTTGCAAGTTGTGTTTTTTATTATTTTTTTTTTATTTTACTTATTTTCTTTATAGGTTTTTTTGGTATCAGTTGTTGGGTTTTTGGCCTTTTGGGGTGTTGGGGATTGACATAGTTTTGTTGTGGGATTTGTGATCTTTCAATGGACTGTTTCGATGAGGCGAATGGGGAGCTTGAAAATGTTGTGAGTGTTGGGTGTAGTGAAGAGGGTTCTGAGAAAGAGGCAAAGACAGATATTGGTGCAATTGAGGATGCTGTGAAGGTTCTTTTGCTTGCGCTTGGGGAAGATATCAACAGGGAAGGTCTTAGGAAGACACCACTTCGTGTTGCCAAGGCCCTTCGTGAAGGAACCAGAGGTGACCATGTCTATATCAATCTTTTGCGCTAAAGGTTTTTATTTAGGCCATGTTTGAATAAATTTGTTTGTAAGTACTTATAGGAGAAGAAAATAGGAAGCTAAAATGAATTGAGCTTCTCCCTAAAATCAAATTATGCACTTTGGAAAAGTTAGATGAGTGAATTTCTACAAGAGTTAAGTGCGTAAATTGATGAACAACTCAGTTAATTTTTTTCTTTTTCTCGTGTTTATGAGGAAATTTATTCAAGCAGAGCCTTACTTTAGTCAGATAAAGGGTTTAAGTGAGTTTGATTTGATTGATGCCAATCAGGTTAGTCTCGTTGATGAGTTATGTTCTACAAAGGTTGTTATTTGTTGACAACATAACATCTTAGTGATTGCTATATTTTTGAAAAGGGAAAGGTTTGTATCGAGTGGTTAGTTGCATTATCATTATCATTAGTGTAGATTTGTTTATATGTACCTTGTTTAGATTTAGATGGGGAATGGTGATGGGTGGTATACTATTTTATCCTTGATGTTTGGTCTTTAGTAAGGAATAGAATGTCTGGTCTAGTATCTAAATCTGGATGTGAAGTTGTGCATGGATTACTTTTCCTTGTTTCTGCCTTGTCTTTTTGTTTTGAGAAAAATAATTTATGATCAAAATGGTAGTTCAATCCTGTTTAGGCAATTGCCTTAGAATTTGGGCTTAGAGCCTTAATCAGATCCTGTTTAAGCACTACTTTGGCCTATCTCTAGTCAATTTGGGTTCTCAACCCGCTAAGAGCCAATGTCTGGGTGGCTCCTTACTTATGATGTTTCATTCAACCTTTTTGGTCAGCCCCTCTATAGCTAGTCCTTTTTGAGATACTGCGGCCTAGGTAGGGGAGACTGCAACTAAGGTGGCTTTCTAACAAATTGCTAGATAGACTTTATGCTTGTCCCTTTTGTGTACTTTTTCATTCTCCTGGTGCTGTTGATGTTGGGAGGCTTATAGTAACCTGTTGATTTTGTGAATGTTGCATGCTTCATAGAGAGAGGAGTTTTGGGTCCAGTTTTCTTTTTTATCTGAAATTTATAAGCACCAGTGAATTATTATCTATTCCTTAACTATCCAGTTTGTTGCAAGTTACTGCAGTGACTCTTAACCTTTGAGATTATATACATGCTATTGTTAAAATAAGAATAGATATAGTGATTACTTTGTTTTTTGTTATCTACCTGCTTAATTAGTTCATGATTACATTAAACATTATTCCTCTTCCTCTATTTTTTTTGTTTCTTGCCTTAAGTGTTTGATTTCCATATTTTCTGTTCACAAAATTTTCAATTTGACACTGTAAAATTAAATTTTAAAATTGTCATATTTTCTTGCATAATATGATTACTAATCTTTGAGCGAATTGATATTTTTCCAGGGTACAGACAAAAAGTGAAGGACATTGTTGAAGGTGCTTTATTCCCTGAAGCCGGTCTAGAAAACAATAGAATTGGTCATGCAGGCGGCACAGGTGGACTTGTGGTTGTCCGAGATCTTGACCTTTATTCCTATTGTGAGTCTTGCTTGCTACCATTCCAATTCAAGTGTCATGTGGGCTATGTCCCTTCTGGCCAAAGAGTTGTGGGTTTAAGCAAACTCTCTCGAGTGGTTGATGTATTTGCTAAACGACTCCAGGAGCCTCAGCGTCTTGCAGATGAGGTTTGTTCAGCATTGCATCAAGAAATATTGCCAGCAGGTGTAGCTATTGTACTTCAGTGTACACACATCCCCTTTCCAGACATAGAATCAATCTTTCTTGAATCGAACCAACAAGTGTGGGTGAAGACACTTGTTTTGTCAGGTTCTGGGATTTTTGAAAACAAAAGTGAAGATGCATGGTCTGATTTCTTTTGCCTTCTAAGATTTAGAGGTATCAAAATAGAAAACATTCATTTGAGAGGATCATCTGACCAATGCTGGTGTCCATCTTTGACTGCTCTTTCTGCTAAAGTTTCCTCCAAAATTGTACCAGTCAATCCCGCAATGGTGACTGCAGTATCTTCAATCCTTGATTCTCTGGGAGAAGATTCATTAAGGAAGGAGCTTGCAGGGACGCCTAGTCGATTTGTGAAATGGCTATTGAACTTCCAAAGCATTGACATGGATGTGAAGCTGAATCGTTCCCTTTGTGATGGAATAGATACTTTAAACCTCGATAGGGAGGTTAACTTCAATGACAGACAAATACATTCTGAGTTGAACTTGCCATTTTGGTCACAATGTGAGCATCATATACTTCCATTTCATGGTGTTGTTCACATAGGATACTTCCTTTCAGAAGGATCTAATCCCATTGGAAAATCCCTTTTACAGTCTGTAGTACATTTTTATGGTTTCAAACTCCAGGTTCAGGAAAGGCTTACAAGGCAAATAGCAGAAACCATTGCACCACTATTATTAGGTGGACATGTAATAGTAGTTGTAGAGGCAAGTCACACATGTATGATTTCTAGAGGAATTGAGAAGTTTGGAAGTAGTACAGCTACCATTGCTGTATTAGGTCGCTTTTCCACTGACCTCGCTGCAAGGGATGCATTCTTGCAGTGTGTTGCAAGTGCTACAACTTCTGGGGGGCAATAGTTCCTGTTGGTGCTCACTTGAAATGATTTAGTTGTTACTCCATTCTTGACATTTTTTCAAGGTTTTGCTACCAGCAGTGCAGCAGCCTAGACACTGATAAATTCAGAAGACATCCTTTCATTCCATCGAATAATAATTTCACTACATTTCAAAATCACTGTGATTTTGTTCTGGTGGCACAGGCTTACCCTCATATATTGTCTCAAGATTGATAGCTAGATCTTCATATTTCGTCTTCCTTTTCTTTTATGTGATTACATTGTATGTATCATTTGTCCAGATTTACATGCTGGCAGATTACAATGGTTACTCATTTTCATAATTTGTGTATGTAAATGCTTTACTGCCACGGAAATTGAGTGATACAATTTCTTTTAAAAAAGAGTAAGACAAGAAAGATAATGCTCAAAGCTACGAAGAAAGAAAGTCAAGCTGTGAAATCGGTGTGGTGAGTTATTGGAAGTGTTCAGCGAATTCAAAGACTAAAAAAGAGCGCCGTGCTATACTGGCATAGCTTCAGCAAAACTAGGTAGGTAGCTTTCACTAATCGGAGATTCTTAGATCTCCTAATTCATAGAATATGTTTTCTCTTTATTAGTTTCTTTTTAAAGTAGCATTCTCCCTTGACTCTATCTTTAAGGGTTAAAATATATTTTTTGTCCATATAAATATGAAAATGTTTGGGATCTATTCTTATAAGATTTTCAGTTCATTTTTCTCTCTCTAAGTTGAAATGTGTTATTTTTTGACTCAAAAAAAGGTTGGAATGTTTAAACCCGTGATTACTTTTTTACATTAGTTATATGTACGATTGATTTAAAAAATATCATGTTTTACATAAGTTATATGCATAATTAATATAAAAAATGTCTTATTTACATTCGTTGTATATACAACTGATGAAAAAGTTATCACATAGATTCTGATTCACTTGAACTTATGTCCGAACAAAAAATAATACATTTCAATTTTATGATGACAAAAAATATTTAAAATTTTATAGGAATAAATTTTAAATATTTTCATATTTATGAGTAAGAAAAACATATTTTAATTATATTTAATTGAATCATCGATAGAACATTTTTCAATATTTATGAAGAGATCGAGGATCACGGAAGGATCTATATGATCTTCCATCACCAATAGCATCTACTAGTCTTGAGCAAATAGTCTTGTTAATTAAGTCAGGATAAGCTAAGTAACAAAAAATTCCCGATTCAAGAGTTAAGTTATAGAAATAAAAAGCATCAACACTAATAACTACCGTGTAATTTCTTCAAAAAAAAAAAAAAAAACAACTACCGTGTAATTTGAACATTTCTCTTCTGAAAAAACTAGGCAGGTTATAAAGCTAAACATGCCACATTTTTTTTAATTATTATTATTTAGCTTAAAAGACTAAAAGTGTTAAAGTACAACAAGTTTGATAGGCTATCAACTAAAAAGAAAAGAAGTTATTTTCACTATACAAATATTTAAAAATAGAAAATATATTAAAAACAGGGTGAAAATTTTGTAATTAAGTTAAAAGCAGAAAATAAAAAAAAATTATCAAGAAAAACAAGCCCAAAGCTTTCGAACATTGAAAATGTACATGTACGGACAAGGAGTAAAATCATTTGCTCTTATTTAAATGTATGTGACAATTATGGGGATCCCAAATCCGTTTTGTAATGTCCTTTTTTCTTAATTGGTTAAAGGACATGATCAAATATTTTCACATTTTTTTGGATTTGCTGCATCTTTTAGTTAGTGATGAAGGTGATGCTATATAGTAGTAATTAAGAGGGTAATAAATTTTAGAAGAGTAAATCAATAAATTCGTCTCAAGTTCGTCTTTGAAAGATAGATAATTGTAAATTGTGAAATAAAAGAATCACATTGGAAAGGGCTTATTGGTAAACGAAATTTAATTTTCTTTCGGTAACTAGATTCAAGACTGCTGAATAAAGAGGCTGATTGCGCCTAAATGGACCTCAAGTCCATTCGTTATATAAGAGGCCTATAAAAAATTAATTGATTGATTAATTAATTGGCCATTGAAATCATAAAACCGAGTCAATGATAGAGGACGTGCCGGTTAGAAAAGAGGCCGATAATTAAGGAGCAAGGTGATCATGGAGGAAAACGATTAAACTTGTAGATTCGGTAGTTGCTGGTGATATTTGAGGATAAATTTTTTTCCTATAAATACTTAAGAAGGAAGGAGCTTCAACTCAAATCTCATATTAAACTATATATCCTTCAATTATTCTTGCACTTTCCAGCTTTATCTTTTTCTTGTTCGTTAAAATTATCTTACTCGCTTCTAATTTTAGCATTTTTACAATTTTGTCTACACTAATTATTCTCTAGAGGAAATTTTAATCACTTTAAATTATATTTTTCAATTGTGTTGTAACAATAGTTTATGGCAAATCGAAAAAATTACTGGCTGAGTCGCGGACAATGTCGCTTTCTTTAAGACGTTTCGTGGTACTGCAAAAAATTGTGCAAGTAGACTATCAACCATGAAGTCCCCCGGATAAAACAGTCCAGATCACTGTATAAGATTTCCACTACACTGAGGGAACCTTTTTAGAATTACACCCTCTTGTATGACTTGAAAAGTCACTCTAAAGCCACCCGAAAATACGACTTGAAAAGTCACTATTATAGCCAACCGAAAATATGACTTAAAAAGTCACTCTTATAGCCAACTGAAAATATGACTTAAAAAGTCACTCTTATAGCCAACCGAAATTTTAGAGCGACAGAAAGAATGAGGGAGAAGTTTGCCGGAAATGCATCGGCTGATGGGAGGGAAAAAGAAAAATTGAGGAAATGTTTCTCAACTGGGACAAGGAAAAATGAAGAAATGAGCTCTCTATATATAGGGAGTGAAACACTATTCAAGTGTTTATCCTAAGCGATGTGGGACTTGAAGCCCTTTTTTTTTCTTTTTTTTCCTTTCTTTTTTTTTTCAAACTTTCATCCTTTGTTCTAACAATCCCCCATTTGAAATTTGAAAAGAAGATTTTTGAGGATTTCATAAAATTGTGCATAAACAAAGGTGTCATACAACTTGAACTTTTGCATAGTGAGTAAGATTCAGATTTTACTAGAGTGACTCGAAGTCTTGAACTCTATCTCCGACATCAAACCACACACAACCTTTTCATAGGTGTATTCTATAAAGCCCGTGCGTTAAAGGCCATGCACGTCTATCCCGGTATAGTGAACGCTTTAGAAATTTTTGCCCAAAATTTCATATGAAGCGGCCCCCACTTCAACATTCACATAGGTGAGTCTATCAAGAGTACTCCTGTAGCCTAGGTACTCCACTCAACATAGAGTATAGATCTCATTAAGAATTATGAATTTTTTTTTTCATAACTCATCCTCTTGTTACTTCAGGAATCATGCTGCTTTCACTTATAACAACATGTTCATCTCATATCACTTCATAACTTGTTATTACCCATTGAACCTAGTTCTTGGGATCTCCAGTCATTTAGGTTGGGTTACCATCATGAATGATCATCGCAGTAAGGGCAATAGTCCCATTCTTCTAGAAGTGTTATGGACTTTCTCTCTAGCTAATCCTTTCGTCAAAGAATCTGCTAAACTATCATCAGTGCGTACGTGATCCACTCTAACAGCTCCTGTTGAGAGTAATTCTCTAACAGTGCTGTGCTTACAACGTATCTGTCGTTTTTTACCATTGTAATAATGGTTCTCAAATTTTGCAATAGCCGCGGTACTATCACAATGGATCAACTCAGCTGGTATCGGTCTTTCCCATAATGGAATCTCAGCAAGTAAGCTTCTCAGCCAACTTGCTTTCTCACTAGCAGTTGCTAGTGCTATCATCTCAGATTCCATAGTGGATTGAGCTAAGATAGTCTGTTTCTTTGACTTCCAAGAAACAACCCCACCAGCTATGCTAAATATATAGTCGCTGGTTGTTTTGGAATCATCTGAAAGAGTGTTCCAATCTGCATCGCTGTATCCTTCAAGTACAGTGGGAAACCTTTTATAATGTAATCCAAGGTTTATGGTTCTTTTAAGGTACCTCATTACCCTTTCAATAGCGTGCCAGTGCTCCATACTAGGTCTACTGGTAAACCTGCATAATAATCCACAACATAGGCTATGCCGGGTCTAGTACAATCAGTGGCATACCTAAGGCTGCCAATGATACATGCGTACTCAATTTGTCGTATACCTTCACCAATGTTCTTAAACAGTTTTACACTTGGATCATATGGTGTACTAGCAGGTTTACAGTCAAAGTAATCATATTTCTTTAAGATCTTCTCAATGTAGTGAGATTGATCCAGAGAAATTTCCTCTTTTGACCTAGTAATCTTAATACCAAGGATTACACTTGCTTCTCCGAGGTCTTTCATATCAAAGTTGTTACACAACAATGATTTCACATCTCCAGTTCCAGCAACAGTAGTGGTGTGGGAATCACCCAACAACACTTTCTTATTTTCAACATTCGTGTATGTTTTAAACATAGCACGATCATAGCAGACATGGCGGGAGGCGCCAGTGTCTACCCACCATCCATCTGATCCTCCAATCATATTGATCTCAGTTATCACAGCTATGTATGGCTCTTGAGTCATGTTAGCCTGGGGAGCACCTGTCATTGAAGGATTTCTGCATTTACGTGCCATATGTCCCGGTTTGCCACAATTGTAGCAGAGGAATGGCTCACTGGGATTATTCTTGGCAGGTGGATGTTGTCTAGCATGTTGGACCCTTGGGGGGTTCTTGTTGCGATTGGAGGTATTGTTCACATTGCGGTTCTGATTCTTAAAGTTTTTGCCAATAGGCTTCAGAACTGCACCAGTGTTCTTCCTTTTAGTGTTGTTGTGAGACACAACCAACACTTCATCTTTCTGATCTTGTCTGCGTGCCTCTTCCTCAATGCGCAGACGTATGATCAGAGACTCCAAAGATAATTCTTTGGTCTTGTGTCTGAGAAGGTTTTTGAAATCCTTCCAGCTAGGAGGCAACTTGTCTATGATGACAGGAACCTGAAATTGCTCATCCAATGCCATACCCTCTGATATGATATCATGAGCAATTTTCTGTATCTCATGGGATTGAGACTCTACTAATTTATCATCAGTCATTTGATACTTGAGGTAGCGGCTAACAACATACTTTTTAGTCCCAGCTTCCTCAGTATCATACTTCTTTTCCAAAGCCAGCCAAACTAATTTGGCAGACTTATATGGGTTATAATAATCATAGAGATCATCAGCTAACCCATTCAGAATGAAATTCTTGCATAGGTAATCATTTTCATTCCAGAGAGCTAATTCTATAGTCATTTTATCCTTCACTTCCTTCTCAGCATCCTCGGGTACCACCGGAATATCAGTGTTCAAAACATAGGCAACTTTTCTCATAGTTAAAGAAAACATCATCTTTTGTTGCCAACGTTTGAAATGATACCCTTCAAACCTAAAAGGTTTGTTGAGATCATTGCTGTTCGAGCCAGTAATATCTACGGTAGCCATAGCAGAACCGAAATTTTCTTAAAATTGTTGTAACAATAGTTTATGGCAAACCGAAAAAATTACTGGCTGAGTCGCAGACAAAGTCGCTTTCTTTAAGAAGTTTCGTGGCACTGCCAAAAATTGTGCAATCAGACTATCAACCACGAAGTCCCCAGGATAAAACAACCCAGATCACTGTATAAGATTCCCACTGCACTGAGGGAACCTTTCTAGAATTACACCCTCTTGTATGACTTGAAAAGTCACTCTAAAGCCACCCGAAAATATGACTTGAGAAGTCACTATTATAGCCAACCGAAAATATGACTTAAAAAGTCACTCTTATAGCCAACCGAAATTATGACTTAAAAAGTCACTCTTATAGCCAATCAAAATTTTAGAGCGACAGAAAGAAAGAGGGAGAAGTTTGCCGAAAATGCATCGGCTGAAATATGGGAGGGAGAAAGAAAAGTTGAGGAAATGCTTCTCAACTGGGACAAGGAAAAATGAAGAAATGAGCTCTCTATATATAGGGAGTGAAACACTATTCAAGTGTTTATCCTGAGCGATGTGGGAGTTGAAGCCCTTTTTTTCTTTTTTTTTCCTTTCTTTTTTTTGAAACTTTCATCCTTTGTTCTAACACATTGTCAAAGAGAAAATTTTCCCTTTTGACATAGTTCGCTTGATCACTATTTTGGAATCTTGTTGAAGCTTTTATGTTTTTCAATCGGTTGATTTTTACGGGACAATAAAATTGGCATGCCTGGTGGAACCAAAGAAGGTGAATTGATTGCAAAGTTCGAGTTAGAGGTTGAGTCAGTGCATTTGTGATCTAGTAAACCTATAAAAGATATGAAAGCGACACAAAAAAAGACGCGGGGCAAGAAAATCACATAATCCATGGCACTCGGAAAGCTTGTATCTATGATGTTGGTAGTCCCATCAACTTCGATGTCAACTGTATCCATGATACATTGTAACACCTTGAAAATTACAATTCACATTACAGAAAGTATTGAGTTTGGGTGATCTGTGGAAATATAATTGGTATTAAAAGTAATTATAAGGAAGATTTAATTCAAGTAACCAATTAAAATTCCGATTATATGCATGCTATTTCATGTGATAAATTTAGTAGAAATTAGAATTTCATTAGAACCTGATTTCTACACGGTGTAAAATTACACGTTGCAAGATTAGACAATGTAGATTTACATTGTGTATATTTACTTTAAGCATGATTAATTTGGATTACTCTATGATTTGTATAATTAGCACCATTATCTATGCTTACTAGCTAGAGATTTACTTCTTTTGGTAAAAGCAAAGTTGCCACTTATGCCTAATTCTACTTTAGCAATCTATGGTTAAAATTTCAAAAGTAAAACATGCTAAAGGAAGCTTGAACTGCACTATCAGCCTCAGGGACCAATGAGTGCTTGAATTCCCTAAATATTGGCTTGTTATATTCTTGTTTAACACTCCAAATCCACTCCATTTGAGCCTAAACTACTGCCATTTTTGTTTTCGTCTCTGGTTAGACTTTTGGAGGAGAAGAGAAAAAGAGTTATTGCTTTGTTTGCTTGGTTCCTTGAGTTTTAGAGCTTCAAGCCACTCATTCTTCATTTTTTTTCGTGTGCAAGTTGAGGTGCGGAGGAGTTTATCCCTTCTTATTGTTGTCTTCTTGCTTGTTTATAGAGTAGCCTCCATTTAAATGTAATTTAGGAGCATGGGAAGTTAGCTCTCCATAAATCAACAATCTAGATCTATTTTTTTTAAATCATGAAAGCTTGTTATACCTAAAAACTTTCTATTATTTTGGTGTTTAATATTATGGAAACATGTTTGGTATGATTGGGATTCAATTTGGGTTGATTTGGAAGCCATTAGAGATGAAAAACTCACTTTTTCAAGGTTCTACAACTACTCACACTTAAGTGGAAAGTTACTCACACTTAAGCATGATTATTTTCAGAGAAAAATTGCAAATACCTGTGCTTTGTCAGGCCTTGGCACTTAAGCGCCACTATCACACTTAAGCATAACCCGATTGCTGCTTAAGTGGTTGCTCTGTCACTCTTAAGCCCAACCAGACTGGTGCTTAAGCATGGGTGTTTGTAAGGCTCGATAAATAAAGTTGGCTTCCAAATGGATATGAGTTGGATTTTTCTTATAGTAAAACAACTTTGAAATAACATGAGGAAGTTTTAATGTTATGTTAGGAGAATTTACTTTAATAAGCATGGATAAGTTAGGAGTTGAATTGAATTGAGTATGAATTCCTTGCACTATAATTGCTATTATTGAAATGTCATTGTTGGACTGGAACTTAAGAAATTGGTGTTTTTTGTGTGTGTGCGTGTGTGATGTTTTGAAAGTGATCCGGGTGATTAAGGATTATGAAAATCCTTGAGGGGGGGGGGGGGGGGGGGAGGGGGGGAGGGGAAACAAATGGATTTGATCCATGGGTGCATTTGTTGTAAATCCCAATTTTCTATGTGCGTGTGATAGACGATGTTATTGTTTTGTTATGTGATTGGGTAGTGTTTTTAGATCATTGAAATGGTAAAAAAAGTGGGATGTTACCATAGGATACCTCGGCTTGGTTAAATTCTTAAGCTTTTAAGTTAAAGTCTAGGAAAAATAAGGATAATTCAGATAAAATTCTCTAGTCTAAAAATGGTCAACTTATTAATGACCTAGATGTTAATAATTAGATTTTGGTCTAGAAATAGAAATTAGAAGCTTGAAAGAAAATTAGTAATTAATGTAAGTAAAGTTAGAAATTAAGTGGGGATAATTAAGGTTGATTAATGATAATCTAGATTCCATAGAATTAGAAAATGGGTAATTAAGTCATAAGAGTTTAAAGTGGAAGGCCTTTTGGTAAATGAATATATAACTAGTTTAAAAATAGAATTTTAGTTTAACTAGTTGGTGTCTAATTAAAGTGTCTAATTATATGATATAGAATAATTAAAATAAGTTAGAGTTGTAACACCTTGAAAAATTACAACTCAAATTGATAGAGAAAACTTTGTGTTGTGTCATCTGTGTATGTATAAATTTAATTTTAGTAGTTATATATTTTTAATCATAGAATTTCGTGCTATGCGTGTATACACACACACACACACAAACACACACACACACACACACACACACACACACACACACACACACACACATATATATATATATATATGCATGCATGTGATTAATTTAGTAAAGCTTGACAGAGAAAGAAACCGTATTAGCTAGATTTCCATCTCTGAGCAAGAATTGCACTGTGCATTGAGTCGCAGTGTAATTTGTCTCTATATGAGTGGACTCTGTGCAATGTTCACTCTGAGTACATATATCCCATGGGAGGTTAGGACACTAATATAGGAAGTTAGCACACTAATCTAGAAGATTAGGATAAGATTTATTAGTTTTAGCAAAAATAATTTTTACCATTTTTGGCAAAACTCTACTTTATCCTTTTATAGTTAGTTTTGGAAAAGTACAAGAAGCCATATAAGGCATGGCTGAGCTCGTGGAGAGCACCTCAAGGGCTTTCCAAGCTGCCAATTTGTCATATTAATGGTCATTGAAAGTGCTTAAATTAAAAAGATAAGGATTAGGCCTTGCAATCCCATTGGTCCAAGCATTTCACCCACAATAAGTGTTGTTTTTAAAAGCCAAAGTCTAGGCCAGTTCTCCCATTTTTCTGAAGCTTTTGTAGAAAGAGGAGACCATATTTTTCTTCTTCTTCCAAGTTTTACCAAGTGTTGTTGAGCCATTCTTCCATCAAGGTTAGGTAAGTGACCTCGATTTTCAACTCCAAGCTTGATTTTCACTTCATTTTCTTGCTCTATTCTCACTTGTAGTTTCAAAACCTTATTTTTCACTCCCAAAGATTGAAAACTTGAATCTAAACTCCCTTATTCTTGTTTCTAAATTTCGTGGAGACTACTAGAGGTAAGGTGATGCAATCCTACCCCCTAAGGGTATTGGATAGAAGACTCCAAGAGGATTGGGCTAGAGCTGCTAAAGAAGGCCCTGGGGTTCTCATGAATCTCAGGGTAGATTTTTGAGCCCATGGGTCAAGGTTAGATCCACTCTTCTTTGTAAATATTAGAATAGGTTTATCCTTCTTTTGGGCCTTGTATTTTGGCCATTCTAGTAGTATAGGGTTTTAGCCTTGTATTTCAGGGCATTTTGAGTAGTCTTTGTAGTAGGGACCTTTTTTTTGTATTTTCATGTATTTTTGGAATGGGGATGAGCTTAGCTATTATAAGGGGTGTGTAGCTAAGCTCTAGCTTCTCGTCTCAAGGAGGTGAGCTTAGCTATTACAGAGGTGTGTGTAGCTAAGCTCTAGCTTCTTTAGGAATCTTCTCAAGGAAGCTTCTCAAGGAGGCGAGCTTAGTTATTAGAGGGGTGTGTGTAGCTAAGCTCTAGCTTCTCAAGGAATTTTTCTCAAAGAAGCTTCTCAAGGAAGTTTTCTCAAGAAAGCTTCTCAAGGAAGCTACCTAGTCTATAAATAGAAGCATGTGTAACACTTGTTGTAACTTTGATGAATGAATGTCTTATGAGACACACTTCAAAGTTCCACTTCTCTCCCTCTTTTATTCCTTCAATTTTGTGCTCCCCCCTTCTCTCTTTCTTTTCCTCCATTAAAGCATCCTCTTCAAGATTCTTATTCAAGGCACATTCATGGTGGTGAAGCTTCTTCTTCCATGGCTTATTCCCTAGTGGAGGTGCCTCCCCTTTCCTCTTCTCCTTTGCCTTCCGCTGCATCTCCATGGTGGAAAATCACCATTGAAGGACCTCATTGAAGCTCAAAGATCCAGCCTCCATAGAAGCTACACAAGCAAGCTTCCATCATAAGGGGGGTTGTCGCAACCTACCCTTCGGAGGGAGGGCGACGCGGGGCTCACGGGTGTGCTTTCCAAGGAAGGAAGGCGCGCGGAGTTGCCACCAACTTTTATTCGAGGAAAATGTCGAAAAAACTGGAACGTGTGGTCTATGAACTTTAATCGTGAAAGGTTCGGGAGTTGTTTTTACGCACGGGGAAGTTATTAGCACCCCACACGTCTGTCACAAGGGACGACAGCCTCTAATCGAGTGTGCAAGACATGACTTCAAAATTATGTATTTTTCCTTTTTTTTTTTATGTTTTTTAGCTTTTTATGGGCCTTTTTGTATTTTTTATCTTTTTGTGGTCGACAAGGGTGTTTCCCTTGCTCCTATGTATTCCTCACTTTGATAAATACACTCTCATTTTTGTGTTTTTGGCCGGTTTCTCTCTGAAATATCCCAGAACTTTACGGATTCCACAGTGATGGGTGTTAAACATTTTGAAGTGGTCAAAAGAAAGTTGCATGCCGACAAACAATGGTCCCTGGACAAAATTAGGGTATGACAGGGGTCTCTCTAACTCTTGAACCATATGCTTTTTGTTGAACTTCCTTGAACATATTGTGGCTTTGAAATTTTTGAGCTTGTTTTCATGTCCCGAATCTGTGTGCTGAGATATTTTGCTTGAGCTTTTGATGAAAAAATGAGTTCTTTGCATGTTAAAACATAGAGTTAGCCTTAAATTTCACCCAAATTGGATTTTCCTAGCAAAAGTTACAAATAAAATAAATTTAATGACCTTTAGTAAAATGAAAAATCTGTCATGAATTTGGACTGAGAGTTACAACAATATGGACTGTTTTTTTTTTTTTTTTTTTTTTTTATCAAAGCTTTGACCTCAAAAATGATTTTCCTAGGTTTGGAAATGTAGGGTAGCATATAAGATTTGCAAAAATTTGACTCCCGGATGTCGCAACCTACCCTTCGGCGGGGGCGCGAAAATGGCCAAAATCATGGGCCAAAGTGTTTTTCTCCAAGAGAGAAAATGAGCGGAGTCGTCACCAACTTTTATTCGAGGAAAATGTTAGAAAAACCAAAAAGACGAAGGTCAGCGGATTTTTTGAAAAGAGGGTTCGGGAGTTGTTTACGCACGGGAAATGTATTAGCACCCCACACGCCCATCACAAGGGATGACAACCTTTAATCGAGTGTGCAAGAAATGACTTCAAAATCATGTATTTTCCCTTTTTATGTTTTTTCTGGGGTCGATAAGGGTATTTCCCTCGCTCCTATGTATCCTTAGGTGCGATGAGAAACTCAGACCTACGTAGTTCTTTAAGTCTGAAATTTTGTGTGTTACATTGATTTTTATCTTTTTTGAAAGATTAATTTTAATTTCAAACAAAAGTTGTTTAAGGCGTTGGACCTCGAAGTGATGCTTTAAACTTTTGAAAAGCAGAGAGAATCAATAAGGCGTTGGACCTTGAAACGATCTTCTCAAGTTTGAAAAGCGAAGAGAATCGTTAAGGCGTTGGACCTTGAAATGATCTCTTGATTTTGATGAAATGAAGAAGTTTATGAGTTGGTTTTATTTTGGTTTTCTTTTTTATGAACCTTCAATACCTTAAAGATAAGTTGCGGTACCAACGATTAGTTAAAACTTACTTTACAAAAGAAAAGCGACCACCGATGATAGGAGAAGAAGATGAAGATGCACTAAACAATAAAAAGGACCCCTAAGGGTCCATAGAGTGAATTCAAAACTTAAAAATAAAAACTAACCGGACGAAGAACAACCGAAGAACGAATGAAGAACGACCGAAGAACAATGTAGAAATCGATTGCAGTCATGATTTAGTGATGTTTTAGCTTCTTTTTCTCTTCTTTCTTCTTTTTTTCTCTTTTTTCTTCTCAATTCTAGACCTCTGGACCTTAGGACCCCTTTCCTTCAGCTCCCTCATGCCTATTTATAGGAAATGAGGGGTGGAGGTTGCACATCAGCTCGCCCAGGCGAGTTGGTTGCTTCCTCCAGAAGTTTCCTTGCTTGCCCAGGCCAGCTCAACTCGCCCAGGCGAGCTGGTTTCTTCACTCCTAAGTTTTTTGGTGGGCCCAGGGGCTGAAAAATGCCCCAAAAGTGACCCTTTTGCCCTCCTTTTGAGTATTTTTCGAGACAATTGGTGTTAAGCAGCTCAATTCGACTGGTGTTGAATTTCCCCTGTAGTTACTTTTTGGTCCAATTTTTCTTTATAAAAATATGTTCAAGGGAAATCCGGTTTGCCGGAAAGTGCACCGGGTCGTCAAGTATTTAAAATTTAAAACGGATGAATCCGAGTATCGAACTCAGGGAACTAGTATTAGACAGGGTTAAATTCAGAAATAAGGCATTGTTGAAAGAAACATTGATAATTGATGGTTTAAAACAGAATTAAACTAAGTCTAGGCTAAAAACATTAAAAATGCAAGTAAGCAAGGTTGACAACAGTAGGTAAAGGTGTTGGGTCTTTCTTACAAACCAACTGATGTATATAAAGATGTTTCTCTAATCAATCATGCTTTTGTGTTCTATGTTGTAGCCTAAATTACTAAACCTCAATCCCTGGTTAGGCTGAATCAATCCAAGCTTCGTCCTCAGATCCCTCTTGTTGGACTAGGCTCAATTAAGAAAGCCCTCTTAGGTTTAGACTAACTTAAACTAAGTTTCGTCCTTAGATCCCTCTTGTTGGACTAGACTCAACTTAAATAGCTGTTAGTCAGTGAATACGACTAACTTTTGTGTATAAAACTTGTGTAAATTGTATCAAACTCTTCCAATTTATGGTTATTTTGTAGTGTTATAAGTATTTTCTGTTACGTATAGGTAATAAATACTTAGTACTTCCATTTTGTGTGTTTAATAATCATTTTCTCTCAATTTCAAGTTAATTAGGCAAGCTTTGAAAAGTGTTGTTTTTCACCTTCTCGCTAAGCCAATCTGCTGGCTTAGCGAGCATCCGCTAAGTGCATCACTCATGGGCTATGCGCGAGGAAGACTCTGGAAGAAGATTAGCTGTACAGGTTCGCTAAGCGCACCGCTTCATCTCACTAAGCGCACCGCTTCAGTCCATCCGCTAAGTGAGAAAGGCGCGTGCTAAGCCAAAATTCACTAATGTGCGCTAAGCGGTCCATAATTGCGCTAAGCGTACCTCTTCATTTGGCTAGAGGCTTATAAGAACAAAATGCCTAAATTATCTCCCAACATGCATGTGAAGCAAGAAGTATCAACAAGAGTCAAGCCAAGGCTATTGTGCATGCAATCAATGAGGCAAAACACACCGAATAAAATAGATGATGATGGCTCAAATTCTCACCAAGGGTAAATCTATCACTTTCAATTCGAACTTTCAAAACTAACTTGACATGTAGAGAAAAACAAGGATTTCAATTCACAAAATGCCAAGAAACTCCTATTTCAAAAACAATTACCCATTACCTGTACATAACCTATAATTCAAAGAGAAACACGCAATGTTGTACACAAAACATAAAACCAAAATAACAAAATTATAAAACCAAAATAACAAAATTAACCTAGAAAACCCCAAATAAAAAAACAAAATTAACCTAGAAAACCCCAAATAAAGAACAATCTCCCCCCTCACACTTAAGCAACACATTGTCCTCAATGTAGTACAATCATAAGATTAAGAGCAATCAAAACAATCAATAAATTTGGACAAGTGCAACAAAAGTAAAGAAGGAGATAGAAAAAGAAAACTCCCTAAGTCATGACGGAAGAGAAGTAGAGTGAAGTAAGGAGGTCTCCTCCACCACTACATCCACCAAGGAGGGATTTGTGAGGAATGGTTTCAGCCGGTGTCCATTGACCTTGAAGCTCTTATCTATGGATTCACTTTTGGTCTCAACTGTACCATAAGGAAAAACATTAGTCACCACAAAAGGACCAATCCACTTTGACCTCAACTTACCACTCATGAGTTCGAGCCTAGAGTTATACAATAAAACTTTCTGTCCAACCACGAAGTCCTTCTTAGCTATCAAACTATCATGGAAATTCTTGGTCTTCTCCTTGTAGATTTTGGAATTCTCATAGGTTTCTAAACGGATCTCATCTAGCACACTTAGTTGCAACTTCCTTTCCTCTCTAGCCTGATCAATAGAGAAGTTGTAGGCCTTTACAGCCCAGTAGGCCCTGTGTCTATCTCTACAGGAAGATGACATGCCTTGCCAAAGACAACCCGATAAGGAGACATTCCTATGGGTGCTTTGTAGGCAGTCCTATGCGCCCAAAGTGCATCATCCTGCCTGGTGCTCCAATCCTTTCTGTTGGGCTGCACAATCTTCTCCAAGATCCTTTTTATCTCCCTATTTGAAATCTCAGCCTACCCATTAGTTTGGGGGTGGTAAGGTGTGGAAATTCTGTGCATGACCCCATGCTTTTTGAGCAAGGCATACATGGATCTGCTACAAAATGGGTGCCTTGATCACTAACGATGGCTCTAGGGACTCCAAACCTGCAAAACAGATTAGATCTAACAAAATCCACAACAACCTTAGCATCGTTAGTTCTGGTGGGTTTGGCTTCCACCCATTTGGAAACATAATCAACAACAAGGAGAATATAAACAAAACCAAAAGAAACAGAGAAAAGCCCCATAAAATCTATACCCCAGACATCAAACACCTCTCAGAACAACATGGGTTGTTGAGGCATCTGTTGTCTCCATGAAAGTGAGCCGCCTGCTCTCTAACAAGGCTCACAAGTGCTACAGATTCTCCATGCATCTTTGAAGATGGTGGGCCAATAGAAACCGCAGTCAAGCACCTTGCGAGCTATCCTCTGTATGCCAAGATGACCACCTGTGGGCCTATAAAAACTATTGCTAATAGCTCCTTCTCTATGGTAGTGTAATTTGCTTGAGCAACATCCAAAGTTCTGGAAGCATAGTAGATCACCCGAGGCAGCTTGTCAATCTTTTGAGCAAGGACAGCCCCCAATGCGTAATTGGATGCATCGCACATTAGCTTAAATGGGGCTGTCCAATTAGGTGCCTGAATGATAGGGGTGGTAGTCACCGCACGCTTTAGGCAATCAAAAGCCTCTTTGCACCGGTCATCAAAATCAAACTCCACCTCCTTTTGCAGCAGATTGGATAGTGGAAGGGCCACTTTGCTAAAATCCTTGATAAAGCGCCTATAAAACCCTGCATGACCAAGAAAAGAACGAACCTCTCGCACACAAGAGGGGTAAGGCAATTGTGAAATAAAAACTATTTTTGCAGGGTTTACCTCTATGCCCCTACAAGAGGGGTAAGGAAATTGTGAAATAACACCTCTATGCAACTCTCTAAAAAAATCACTAAAAATGCTAAGCATACACCACTGGAAGGTACCAGGGGCGTTACATAGGCCAAAGGGCATCCTCCTATAGGCAAAAGTTCCAAAGGGACATGTGAATGTGGTCTTTTCTTGATCCTCAAGAGCAATATGAATTTGTAAATAACCAGGAAAACCATCAAGAAAATAGTAATGAGACTTACCTGCCAAGCGCTCAAGCATTTGATCAATGAATGGTAGGGGAAAATGATCTTTTCTGGTCACCTAGTTCAGCCTCCTATAATCAATGCAGACTCGCCAACTGTTCTACACTCTTGTGGGGATAAGCTCATCCCTTTCATTCTTAATCACTGTGAGACCTGTCTTCTTAGGAACCACTTGGACTGGACTCACCCACTAGCTGTCAGAAATGAGGTAGATGATTCCAGCTTGTAAGAGCTTGGTCACTTCCTTTTTCACCACATCTAGAATGACGGGGTTGAGTCGCCGCTGTGGTTGTCTCACTGGATTAGCTCCATCCTCCAAAAGTATCCTATGCATGTAGGTAGATGGGCTAATACCAGGAATGTCTGCTAAAGTCCATCCAATGGCTTTCTTGTGCTTCTTGAGCACTAGCAACAACTTCTCCTCTTGCTTAGCAGCATGTGAGACAGAGATGATCACTATAAATTTTTCCTTGTCCTCCAAGTAAGCATATTTGAGGGTTGCTGGTAAGGGCTTCAACTCTGGTGTGGGTGTTGGCTGAACAGTGGAAGGAACCAGGGTAGGAGAAGAGGAAGGTTCCTCATCCTGTACCTCATAAAGCAAGTCAGAAGTATATGTACTTCCTGTAACATGGTTAGTGCATTCTGACTCTAAAAAATCAACATCAAGAGGTACAACACCCAGAAAATCAGAACCAAACTCAAACTCAAATTCACTCTCAGCATAAAAATCAGATACATGATCAAATTCAAACTCAGATTCGGATTCAATGCATAAGGAATGACAAGTATGCAGATCAGATAAAAATGGATGCTTCCTACCATGAAGAACAGAATCAAAATCAAACATATAATCATCAACAATTTGATCAATTATCTCAGCAAGAAAAACAGAATGATCCTCAGATGGATGTTTCATGGCATCAAGAATGTTAAAATGAACAACAATATCACCAAATTCCATAGACAACGTGCCAGCATAAACATCTATCTTGGTTTGGGCTATTTTCATAAATGGCCTGCCTAAAATAATTGGAACTGAACCATGGGAAAATCCCTCTTCCATATTAAGAACATAAAAATCAACAGGAAAAATAAGTTCACCAACCCGAACCAGCACATCCTCTATGAAACCTGCGGGGTAAGCAACACTTCTATTTGCCAAATGAATCACCACATCTGTAGATTGCAAAGGTCCAAGAGATAAAGAATTGAAAATGGACAGAGGCATGACACTAACTGATGCTCCTAGATCTAGCATGGCATTCTCAAATTTACTGTTCCCAATAATGCAAGGTATACAGAAAGTACCTGGGTCCTTACATTTCTCAGGAATGTGAGGAAAAAATTTACCTATCAATGCGAACACATTTCTGCCCATGCTAATCCTTTCATTGCCTTTGAGTTTCCTTTTGTGGGTGCACAACTCCTTTAGAAACTTGGCATATCTTGGAATATTCTTGATGGCATCTAGCAGAGGTATGTTCACCTCTACTTTCCTGAAGGTCTCCAAGATCTCCTTTTCTGCTTCTTCCATTTTTTGTTTGGAATTGCTCTAGGTGGGAATGGAAGAGAGATAGGCGGCTGCGGTAAGTCAGAATTACTAGAAGAAGGTCCACCTACAACTATCTCATGATCAGGAAGCTTTCTCTTTTGTGCAACTATCTCATCTTCTTTTTCAGGTGTAGAATGAAGCTTGACAGGTTCAGGTGCAGGTGCTGCTACTAGTGGAGGCACTTCAATTTGCTTGCCAGACCTCAAGGTGATGGCACTCACATTTTTTGGATTCTGCACAGTTTGTGAAGGTAATTTGTCAGAATTTTAAGACTGAGCTTGGTTCAACTGAGTAGCTATCTGCCCCATCTGATTTGTCAGACTCTGAATGGAGGCTCTTGTCTCTTGCTGAAATTGCATATTCTGGATGGTCATTTGCCTCACTAACTCTTCTAAGGAAGGTTGAGGAGGAGCCTTAGTTGCTTGTTGTCTTTGTTGTTGCTGTTGTTGTTGCTGCATTGGAGGAGGTTGGGGCAGATTTCTGATTCATGGCAAGTTGAGTTACTAGGTTGACCAAGGCATCAAGTTTTCCCTCAAGCTTTTTATTTTCAGTAGATGAAGATGAATCCGTGGCCACCTCATGGACTCCTCTAAGGACAATAACATCATTTCTTGCACTGAATTGTTGGGAGTTGGAAGCCATCTTCTCAATCAAATTCCTGGTCTCAGCAGGAGTCATATCACCAAGAGCTCCACCACTGGTAGCATCAATCATACTCCTCTCCATGTTGCTAAGTCCCTCATAGAAATATTGAAGAAGGAGTTGCTCAGAAATCTGGTGGTGAGGACAGCTTGCACACAATTTCTTGAATCTTTCCCAATACTCATACAAGCTCTCTCCACTAAGTGGCCTGATGCCTGAAATGTCTTTTTTGATGGCAGTGGTCCTAGATGCAAGGAAACATTTCTCCAAGAACACCCTTTTAAGTTCATCCCAGCTGAAAATGGACCTGGGAGCAAGGTAGTATAGCCAATCTTTTGCCACTCCCTCCAGAGAATGAGGAAAAGCCTTTAGAAAGATATGATCTTCCTGGACATCAGGGGGTTTCATGGTGGAACAAACAATATGGAACTCCTTAAGATGCTTATGAGGATCTTCACCTGCAAGATCATGAAACTTGGGCAGTAAATGTATTAGTCCAGTTTTGAGAGCATATGGAACACCCTCATTAGGATATTGAATGCACAAGCTTTCATAAGTGAAATAGGTGTAGCCATCTCCCTAAGAGTCCTCTCACGTGGTGGAGGTTGAGCCATGTTCTTAGTATGAAAATTAGTAGTCAAATGCTCAAAATCAAAATATTCAGAATCACTAGCAATAGAATACTCAGAATGCTCAAAATGCATAGAATGATTAGGATGCACACTATGCCTAACTAATCTATGAAAGGTTCTATCTATTTCAGGATCAAAGGGTTGCAAAATCAGCATTACACAACATTACACAAAATCAGTCGCAATTTTATGAGCAACTGAAACAGGGCAGTGCTAAACAGGGGACGCGACTGAAATGCGAAATAGAACACTACACAAAACAAAACAACACACACTCACACACTAAACAACAGAGCTAGACTCAAAACAACTAAACACTATTATGAGCCTTTGGACCACTGGTTCCCCGGCAACGACGCCAAATTTGATCGAGGTTGTACCCAAATCAAATAAACATTAAAAATGCAGTATCTAGGAAGTGATCCTAGGTCATCTCCTAATGAGCAATGGTCAACCAAACGTTCATAATAGATAATAACAAAACAGTAACGAATTGGGGGGTTTGTTTGTTTGTGTAAATTAAACCGCAAGCAAATTTGAATTAAAGAAATAACAGAATTAAAACATGTTGTTCCCCCTTGATTCACAAGGAAGTCTTTTATCCTAGGTTACGAGGATTTATCCCTAATCAGTTCAACCACTTAATCCAACCCTAAATTAACTTACTAGCGAAAATTGACATAAGGTTGTCATTATGTGATTAAATAACACATACACCAATTAATCATGAACGAAACTGATCATTAACGATGAATGTAAATTAAGCACAGAGACAATTAATCAAGTACTAAGCATGCATGGATTAATAGCAACAATTACAGAGCAATTGGTGAAGAGGAAAAACTTATTAGAATTCAATAATAATAACAAAACCTCAAAGAGAGCTGTGCTTGATCCTCAAGAGAAAACAACGCTGGAGACTTAGCCTTCCATTAATCAGCAGAAAACGAAATTGTAGATTGAAGCCGAAAATGAAATTGTATACAATGAATTTTATTGCTACGTGAACAGTGTGGGTGAACAGTAAAAACTGGAATTGCAAAACTCTAAAATTATTCTCCTCTCCAAAAACTCTCTAAACTAAAACCCTGGTGCTGTTATATAGGTCCTCAGCCCCAAAGCATACAAATCTGTTTTAAGTCCAAGCCCATAAACGAAATAAAATAAAATCTGGACAAGATAAGATAAGGTTGGATGAAATAAAATCTGCATGAAATAAAATCTAGATGAAATAAAATCTTGATAAGATAAGATTTGATAAAATAAAATTGTTTGCTCTCTTCAAGTCCAAGCCCAATTCCGGATCCAAGCCCAATTGCTTATAATTCTCCTGAAATTAAATTAAAAACACAAAATTAGTCAAGTAGGCCCAAATGATAAAACTGCATAATTAATTTGACAATTAAGGCTAATCAGTAATTAAAATGGTGACAAAAAGGGTTAAGAAATGGGAGAAAATAATGATACATCATGCGCTGAGCACCACTTCTTCTCTGGAAAAATTTATCGTAGCAGCGCTAAATGCGTTGTCCTGAGCTAAGCCCTATATCCATTCTGTAATTAAACTCCATGACTTGGGCTTAGCAGGGCAGGATGCGCTAAGCGCCAATCCTTCACTGTTTTGAAATACTTGGAAGTGCGCTTAGCGCGCTTGCTGCGCTAAGCCTGAACTACTCTCTGTAAGTTGAAGCTTGATTGCGCGCTATGCGCCACCTGCTGTGCTAAGCCCCAGATGCTCACTGGAATTTCAAACCTTAAGTTGGGCTGAGCGCTAGGTTAGGCTAAGCACAGGGTTACTCAGAACCTAAACGTTTCATTGACGCGCTAAGCACAACTATGCGCTAAGCGCGCCATACGAATTTCAGTTTTTAAAACCAATGGATGAGGCACTTTGGGTGTTACCTTTACACCAAAGCCTCTGCCTTTGCTAACCCTAAGCTTTTGTGCTTTCTATTGCATGCTGGAACCTACTTGTCTAAATTATTCTTGCTTCATTCTACATTGCAATCATATTCCAAGTACGTAAGTACATTTTCAAATTCATTTTCATCTTTCAAACCATAGGGTAGATGATTTCATGCTTTCTTAGTTACTAGTGTGTTAAGTTAGGGTTTTTAGTTTGAGGGTTAGTCATTTTTGGATTTTAGGTAACTTAGAAGCCCATTAGGGGAAATGTTGCTGAAAGGGGTGAAGACCCCTGTGTTTCTATTGGGAAATCACGTTGAACGCGCTAAGCGCGCTTGTTGCACTTAGCGTGTTCATCACAGCTGTTAAATTTTTGGATTTCCAGATGATCGCGCTAAGCGGACCATGTCGCGCTAAACGGGTTCATCTCTGCTAATAAACGAGAGCGATGAACCCACTAAGGGCATCTGTGTGGTAAGCAGGCCTAGTGTTTCAAACACTTAGGATTTTTCAAATTTTTTGTTCAATGCTAAGCCTGACCTATCAGGATAAGCGCCAATATGCTTCTGTTTTCAAACCTTTGAATAAGGCTAAGCATAGCCTGCTACGCTAAGCCGTAGTTATGTTTCATGGAGGTTGAGCTAAGCGCGCCTTGCTGCACTAAGCTCAACTCTCTCGCTGTTTTTGAGCTTTTGTAGTTAGGCTAAGCGTGGCTTGTGCGCTAAGCCTGAGTGTCATTCTGGTGAAGCTAAGCTAAGCGTGCCATGCTACGCTAAGCCCAGACCTTCTTTCATTTTGAAAATTGTAGATTTAGGCTAAGCCCAACATGCTGCGCTAAGCCTAATCTGCAGAAAAATATTTTTTGTGTCTTTAGGCTAAGCGCGAGTCTGTTGCGCTTAGCCCATGGGTAAAATTCTATAAGGCGCGCTAAGCCCAGCCTACTGCTCTTAGCGCCCAGTTCAGTTTTTAGTTTTATTTTTCTGTTTTGTTGGAAATAACCCTGACTAATCTTGTTGTTTGATCTTATATTTTCAGATGGCATCAAAGAAGAGAAAGGCACCTGCCACACCTTCCCATGTCCGATATGACCGATCGAGGTTCACTTCTCCTGAGGCCTGGGAAAGGTATAATGACATTATTGTTCCTAGGAAGCTGCTGCCAGAGAGAAATGTGGTAATCTACCATACTGAATTTGATGAATTCAAGGAAGAATTGGAGAGAAGATGGGATGAAGCATTGACAAGCTTTGAGGAAGGCATCATTGATGTTTCCATAGTAAAAGAATTCTATGCTAATCTCTATGATCTAGAGGACAAATCACCAAAGTAGGCGAGGGTCAGAGGTCATTTGATAAAATTTGATGAAGATGCCTTCAACATATTCCTGAAGACCTTTGTGATCATTGAGGAGGGGGAGACATTATCAGCTTATTCTAGGTTTGCACTCTTGAGGCCTTATCCTCAAGAGTTAGTTGCTAAGCTCTGCATCCCAGGGAGGGGATTTGAGCTGAATGCTGATGGTCAGCCTCTGAAGATCTTAAGGAAGAACATGACCACACTTGCTCAGACTTGGAGTGTTCTTTCTTACTCCAACTTGGTCCCTACCTCCCACACTTCTGACATCACACTAGATCGGGCCAAGTTGATCTATGGTATTATCATGAAGATGGACATCTCCCACCAGATTTCTATCATTGCCCAACATGACTCCTCTAGGCTTGGATTTCCAGCCTTAATCACAGCTTTGTGTAAAGGTAGAGGAGTCACATTAGATTCTAGATCCTTGGAGAGCCTTAGCCCTGCCATTAACTTGGCATATATAAAGAAGAATTGTTGGAATCTAGATGATCCAACAGTGACATTCAGAGGGCCAAGGAAGGCCAGGGGTAAGAGATCTAAGGCTCCCCCTACTACAGCAGCACCAGATGCTTCTGCTCCTTCTTCATCTACTTTATCATATCCTACTACTGCAGCACCTTCTTCCTCTACTCCAGCTACTCCTGCTCCTACACCAGCTCAGTGACCAGTTCAGCTCCCAGCTTCTTCTGCTCTTGCATCAGATTATGTGTTTACTCCAGAGATGCTTCACTTTATGATGCAAACCCTCCACAAAGGGCAGGTCATTATCATGTAGAGTCTCCAGAGCTCAGGCCTGCAATCTATTATGAGCATAGATGAGTTCCTGACTCAGGTGGCTTGGCCAGGAGTCCAGCCTTCTTCTTCTAGAGGGGGTGGGACCTCCGCAGCCCAAGTGCCTGAGCAGGCAACAGAGGAGCTAGTTTTAGCAGAGGATGAGCTCACTTCTCTTGAGCCCTCTTCAGTTGTTGCAGATACATCTATGGCTCAGGAGGAGGTATCTTCACCAGGTCCCATGCCAGAGCCATCCTCTACACCTATATCTGAGGACACTATGCCATCAGTACCAGCTATAGAGCCAGAGCAATCCATTCTTTAGGATGTACCAGCTGCTTCAGTGCTGTATTTAAATGAAGATCAGCCACAGGATGAGCAGGATGTTTAAATTCTATTTTGTTTTAATTTATGCAAATCATGAACAATTTAGTTGTTAGTTATTTAGTTTGCTTTATGTTTTAGTTATTTAAATTTCAGTCATTTAAATTCAGTTATTTTAGTGTTGATTGTTTGTACAAAAAGCTTGTTTGAATAGTGAACTGATTGAACTTGATATTCAGTGGTGTGTTTTGTTTGAAACGAATGGTTGTGTTTGAAATGAATGAGAGTTGTATGAATTGAGTGGACTGGAATGTATAGACTTTGTTTTGATCAAGCTTGCATCTACTAGAAGAGAAAGAACATGTGATTAGAACTTTGACTGAAAATGTTAGTCAGTTTGTCAGATTGATTGTGAAGGAATGCATTGACCGTATCCCGGTGAGAGTGTGAACCTAAAATTTTGAGAGAAATGACTATCATATAGTACTGATTTTTGCATGAATCTCTGAAGTATGGACTGAATGCATGAAATTAAGGATGATGAAGACCATGTTTGATTGTGATAACCACTAAGCCAAAAAGTTGACCATGTGCTTGAATGATTTATCCCTTGCACCCAGTTTGAGCTGAATGAAGCAATTGATTGAAGCATTCCATGATATTCACTTCATATGATTGAATTTCTCTGTGAAGCAAACACTATTTGGATTGACCACTGTATTTTGTCACTTGAGGACAAGTGAGTTGTTCTTTCTTTGTTTGAGGACAAGCAAAACTGTAAATTTGGGGGAGTTTTTTAGTCGTCTTATATGACTAACTTTTGTATAGAAAACATTTTCCAAAACTTGTATAGTTTGCCCAATTTATAGTTATTTTGTAGGGATTTGTAAATAAATCTTGTTTTCTTGTTATAGTTGTCTCTAGAATATTTTCCATTGGATTTAACGATGAAATCTATTCAATTTCAGGTTAAATGAGGCTAAAATCTTGACGTGCTAAAGGGAGTAGTTGCGCTCAGCTCACCATTTGGGCTCAGCATGCATCCAATGCTAAGCGCAGGTTCAGCGCGCTTAGCGCGACAAAAGAATATGGCAAAGCATCAATATCAAGGCCGTGCGCTAAGCGCGAGATCCGCTCGCTAAGTGCGATGGCTGTCTTTAGCCAGGCTCAATGCATGACTGGCGCTAAGCCCAAATCCACTTACTCGCGCTAAGCACGAGGGTGGCGCTAAGCGCAACGTCGAGGATTTAGAGCCTATTTAAAGCCTGTCTTGTGCAGAATTAGGGTACAAAATTTTTAGCAAGCAGTACAGAATTCCAGAGCAAGGACACCATAGTGCTAATTTTGAGATAGAGGCTCTAGAGGCAGCAAGAGGAGTAGTTTTGCAGAGAAGCCTAGGGTTATTCAATTAGAGAGAGATTAGTGAGTTGTAGAGTGATTGTGAGGTGCTGAGAAGAGGAGGAAGGATCCCCCTTCTTGTGTAAGGAACAATTATTCTGTACTCTCAATCTCATTTGTGTTAGGGTTTTTCTATAATGACTGGCTAAACACCCTTGTTGGGATTTCTAAGGAACATTTGATGTAATTACTTTATTATCTAATTAATTTTGTTTTATGTGTTCAATGCTTAATTTCTGCATGCTCTTGGTCTGATCACCCATTTGTGTGTACAGTCAGGTGACTTTAGCATTGGGAAATGTACTGTTGCCTTAGAACTTGATAGAAGTAGGACTGAATAACCACATTACCAGGGATGGATAGTGGGGTTTTTGGTTTTCTGAATATGCTATGATGATAATGCTATTTAAGTTAAGCCTAGTCTTACAAGAGGGATCTACGGACGAAGCTTAGGTTAAATTAGTCTAAACTTACGAGGGATTGAGGTTTAGTATTTTAGGCTACAACATAGAACACAAAAGCATGATTGATTAGAGAAATATCTTCATATGCATAAGCTTGTTTGTTTGAAAGACCCAACGCTTTTTACCTATTGCTGTCAATTTTTACTTGCATTTATTGTTTTTACCATAGAAGTAGTTTATTTCTGTTTTTAACCATTCTTTATCAATGTTGTTACAACAATGCCTTATTTCTGAATAAAACTCTGTCTAATAAGCAAGTTCCTTGAGTTCGATACTTGGATCACTCCATTTTAATTTTAAATACTTGACGACCCGGTGTGCTTTCTGGCTAATCAGATTTCCCTTGAACATATTTGTATAAAGGAAAATTGGACCAAAAAGTAACTGCAGGGGAAATCCAACAATATACCTCAATGGGTGATATCAAATTCAGCCCTCACCTTCAGGACCTTCTGTTCAACCTCCTTTACCTGCAAGCAAACATTTTGATCTGGCACAAGCTTGTCTTCTACAAATAAATCAAAATCGATCCTCTTATCTTCAAAGCCCATTTCCAGTTTCTTTCTTCCCATGTCAACTATGCAGCTTGCAGTTAACATAAATGGCCTTCCCAAGATTAAGGGAATGTTATTATCTTCACATATATCCATTACAACAAAGTCTGCTGGGAAGATAAAATGTTTTACTTTGACCAAAACATCTTCAATTACTCCATATGGTCTGGTGATGGAATGGTCAGCCAACTGTAAAATCATTTTAGTGGGCATGATTTCCAACTTTCCCAGTCTTCTGCACATGGAGAGTGGCATCAGATTAATACTGGCTCCCAAGTTAATGAGAGCTTTTCCCACTATGACTTCACCTATTGAGCAAGGAATGGTTACACTCCCAGGGTCTTTGTGCTTTGGTGAAAGAATTTTCTGAATCTCAGCACTGCAATTACCCTCCACAACTATATTTTCCTGGTGAATGTACTTGTGCTTCCTTGTCAACATGTCTTTTAAAAACTTGGAGTAGAGTGGCATCTATTGTAGAGCTTCTCCAAAGGGCATTGTTATCTGTAGTTTCTTGAAAATGTCTAGGAATCTCGCCAGGTGGTGTTCCTTATCTTTCTTGGAAGGTACCAAAGGGTATGGAACTTCCTTTCCCTCATCTGAAGTTGTTTCTTTTCTCTTTTCTCTTGCTTTTTCACTCTTACTCTTTTCCTTTTCTTTATTTTTTTCAAATTTTTCTTTTTCTTTTTTCCTTTTTCTTTTTCTCCCTCTATTTCTTTTTCATTGTCTTTTACTTCTTTCCTTCCGACAATTATTGGTTTTTCTCTCCACTGACTCCTCTCATCTTTTACCTCATCATTCTTTTTATCAGTAGTGTCCTTCAAAACAACTTGCTCCCTCAAAGTGGCAATATCCTCATCCTCAGCTACCACAAGCTTCCTGCTTCTTGTCATAACAGCTTTGCATTCTTCTTTGGGATTTTTCTCATTATTTGCTCCAAAGCTGTTGGATGACTTCTCAGCTAACTACTTTGCCAGTTGACCCACCTGGATATCAAGGTTTTTCAGGGATGAATCAATACTCTTATGGTTGGACATGGTCACTTGCATAAACTGAACTAGTGTCTCCTCCAGTTTGGTGGTCCTCTGAAAAATATTTGGCCCTTGTTGAGGTGGCCTGTTGGAAAGTCCACCCTGGTCCTTATTGAATTGATTGCCAGGGTGTGATTTCCGTTGCCCTTGCTGATTGTAGGGACCTTGCTGGAAACCTGAAAATCCTCCTTGGTTGTATCCTTGCCTTTGTTGATTTCCCATGTAATGAACTTCCTGAGTGTGTTCTTCAATGGGAATACAATGGCCTAATTCATGAGCCTCACCACAAATGGTACAACCTGTAACCTGCAAAACCGAAGAATGTGAAGGTTGACTAGTAGACGGTTTAGTTGGCAACTTACCAAGTGTTTCTATTAAGATTTCAAGTTGCTTAGAGAGCAACTTATTTTGTGCCAACAAAGCATTTTGTGATGATAATTCCAATAATTTTTTCTTGGTGGGTTGATGCACTCTATCACGTAGGATAACATGATCACTAGCAGACATATTCTCAATCAATTCAATTGCCTCTTAAGGGGTTTTCAACTTTATCTTCCCTCATGCTGAAGCATCTAACAACTACTTGGCTTGCGATCTCAGCACATCTATAAACATGTTCAATTGAATTGGCTCAGAAAATCCATGAGTGGGAGTCTTTCTTAACAAACCCCGAATTCTCTCCAATGCTTCACTCAAGGACTCATCAGGGAACTGGTGAAATGATGAAATAGCAGCCTTCCCTTCTGCAGTCTTTGACTCGGGGAAGTATTTCTTCAAAAATTTCTCAACAACTTCCTCCCACGTCTTCAAACTGTTACCTTTGAATGAATGGAGCCACTTCTTGGCTTCTCCTGCCAAAGAAAATGAAAATAAATTGAGTCTAATGGCATCGTCTGGCACTCCTGCAATCTTTACAGTGTTACAAATCTCTATGTATGTTGCTAAGTGTGCATAGGGGTCCTCATTTGGTAATCCATGAAATAGGTTCCCCTGTATCAGATGAATCAAAGAATGGGCATAGTTTATATTATGTGCTTGGACTTCTGGCCGCGCAATACTTGTAAAGAATTGCGGCATAGAACTACTGGAGTAATCTTTAAGGGTAACCCTGTGTTGATGTTATTCAGCCATGACAGAGGCTTCTGGTAAATCTGTAGTGGATTCCCTTGATGATGGTGAATAAGATGATGCAGAATCAGAGGATTAAGCTTCTTCTAGAATGGAAGCTATTGTCCTGTCTTGCAACAATTTCCTTCTCCTTTCAGCTCGATTCCTTCTTAAAATGGCTTTAATTTCCAAGTTCAAAGGAACTAAATTACCTGTAGGAGATCTATGCATATAAAACACTAACAAAAACAACGACTATCTAATTCAAGAAGAAAACAAATATAAACAAAAACAAATACTCACAAGTAATAAAAGAATAACAGAAAGACACTTAAAACTAAATTAAACTTTTCCAAATAGAAAGAAGTTCCCCGACAATGATGCCATAAACTTGTTCGACGGCCGGCAAGTGCACCGGATCGCACAAGTAGTATAAAAAGGTAAGTGAATACCGAGTATCGAACTCTCAGGGAACTTTTTTTACTTGGTAAAGTTGTGGTTCAATAAATGAGTGTCTTGGGATGAAAGTTTGGTGTGTGGCATGGACAAATATGTAAACTAAACTATTCAAAAGCGAATCACGTGAGTAGTGGTGTGTGAAGACAGATAGACAACGTGTTGGTCTTCCTACTAGGTGACTAATGTTATTAAGGATGTTCTCTACCTAATAATGTTCATGTGTTCTATGTTGTCTCCTGGACTATTAAACCCCGATGTCTTGTGCATGTTTAGCCTAATCCTAATCAAGCGTCATCCTCATATGTCTCTTGTTGGACTAAACTTAACCAAAACCACATTAAGACATAAAATAACAAAAAATAGGTTACCTTACCCCGATGTCTCATGAAAATATGATAAGCTAGCCCTGTCCTATCAGGTTCTAAGGATCAAACCATTTCCTAATGTTGAGTGACCCTAACTAAGCATGCAGTTGCATGATCAAGGCAAAGACACACTAGAATTAAGTACTGATAGCACAACGAACACATAAAACATCATTAGATAGATATACAAATATTTACATCAAGTACCCCATAGGAAGAACCAACTGAGGATTTTGCTCTCCATAGCAGGGAAGCTTCCTTTACAACAATGAGAAGAGAAGATGAAAGATAGAAGAAATACAAGTAGTAGGGATGTCTCCTCCACCTCTAGAAACCTCACAATCTCTCAAAATCTCATCCAAAACTCCGCAAGATGGCTTCCTCGTCTAGCTCAGCTCTCTCTCAGTCTCTCCACAGCCAAAAACTCTCAAAACTCAACAACCTTTCCAAAATCGAGATTTTAGCTTTAAATAGGAATTCCTGTCGGTGGTCGTGCGCTTAGCGTGCGTAAGTGACTTTTGGCTTAGTGCCAGTCTTCTCGCTTAGCCTAAGGGTTAAAGGCGGTGTGCTTAGCGAGTTCACACTCGCTCAGCGCCTCTGTACAGCTCATCCTTCTTCTAGATTCTTCTGCGCGCTTAGCCGGAGGATGGTGCGCTTAGCGAATGGCTCGCCCAGCGCGTGTCGTGGCTCAGCGAGTTCATAAATTCTGCACTTCACCAATCTTTCCCATTTTGCCTGAAATTGAAAAGGAATGATCATTAAATACACAAAATTGGGATACTAAGTACCTATTACTTAAATTAACAAAAAGTAATTACAATACTACCAAAAACAACTATAAATGGGAGGAGGCATATACAATTTACAATAGTTTCTTACACAAAAGTTAGTCGTATTTACTGACTACCACTTAGCGGATCTACTCTCTAAGCCAAATACAAAATTATGAAATTCCAGAGAAGTTTTTGGGCTTAGCGTGAAGGTACGCACTGGGCGAGTTCTGCAGTTCTGATTGGTCCTGCAACTCTCGCTTAGTGGGCCAAAGCCATGCTTAGCGAATAAATTGCTCCTTGAATGCAGTAGTGGCCCGTGCTTAGCGCATCCTGTAGAAGCAAGCTTCATGATGAATCAAGATTGATTCAAAGAAGTTTTGATGATGACAAAGGTGACGACAAAAAGGTCAAAGATCAAGAACAATTCATGATAACAAAGATGATGATATCAAGAATCAAAGAATGAGTTCAAGATGTTCAAGATTGAATCAAGAACATTTCAAGGTTCAAAGAGAAAATTTGATTTCAAGAATCAAGAATCAAGTTTCAAGATTCAAGTTCCAAGAATCAAGATCAAGATTCAAGAATCAAGAGAAGACTTAATCAAGATAAGTATGAAAAAGTTTTTTTCAAAAACTGAGTAGCACATGGATTTTTCTCAAAACTTGTTTACCAAAGAGTTTTTACTCCCTGGTAATCGATTACCAGATTGTTGTAATCAATTACCAGTAGCAAAATGGTTTTGAAAAAGTTTTCAACTAAATTTACAACGTTCCAATTGATTTCAAAAAGCTATAATCGATTACAATGTTTTGGTAATTAATTACCAGTGTGCTTGAACGTTGAAATTCAAATTCAAATGTGAAGAGTCACATTCTTTCACAAAAAAGCCTTGTGTAGTCGATTACACTGATTTGGTAATCGATTACCAGTGACTGTTTCTGAATAAATCAAAAGATGTAACTCTTCAAATAGTTTTTTACTTTTTCAAATTGGTTTTTAAGTTTTTCTAAAATTCATAACTCTTCTAATGGTTGTCTTGACCAGACATGAAGAGTCTATAAAAGCAAGGCTTTATTTTGCATTTCAATAATCTTGAACACTTATCTTTTACAAACCCTAAATCTCTTTGAACTTCTTCTTCTTTGTGCCAAAAGCTTTCCAAAGTTTTCTGGTTTTCTGAACCTTGAAAACTTGTGCTATTCATCTTTTCATTCTCTTCTCCCTTTGCCAAAAAGAATTCATCAAGGACTAACCGCCTGAATTCTTTTTGTGTCTCTCTTCTCCCTTTTCCAAAAGAACGAAGGACTAACCACCTGAATTCTTTTGTGTCTCCCTTCTCCCTTGTCAAAGAATTCAAAACGACACAGTCTGAGAATTCTTTTGATTCTTCCCTTTCCCTTATACAAAAGTGTTCAAAGGACTAACCGCCTGAGAATTCTTTTGTATCCCCATTCACAAAGTATCAAAGGTTTAACCGCCTGAGATCTTTGTCGTAACACATTGGAGGGTACATCCTTTGTGGTACAAGTAGAGGGTACATCTACTTGGGTTTGACTGAGAACAAGAGAGGGCACATCTCTTGTGGATCAGTTCTAGTGGAGGGTACATCCACTAAGGTTTCAAAGAGAACAAGGGAGGGTACATCCCTTGTGGATCTTTGCTTGTAAAAGGATTTTTACAAGGTTGAAAGAAATCTCAAAGACTGCAGGTCGCTTGGGGACTGGATGTAGGCACGGGTTGTTGCCGAACCAGTACAAAAACTCTTGTGTGTTTGTCTCCTTCTTCCCTACTCTTTTAATTTCCGCTGTGCATTTAATTTCCTCTTTTACTTTCTATTAAGTTTCTCTTCTACTCCTTATTCTCTTAACAACTTAGTAAAAGCCTTAGAAGAGTAATTTTTAATTAGTAAAGGTTTAGGAATAATTAATTCAATCCCCCCTTCTTAATTATTCTAAGGCCACTCGATCCAACACGTCCTTCTCGCTTAGCGCTATTCCAAAAAGAGAAGGGATTGGGCTTAGCAAGAGCACTCACTTAACCCAATTCTCCAAATTAATCAGACAGAGAAGAATAGCGCTTAGCGTATCAACACGCTTAGCGAGACCATACTTGCATGCTTAGCGAGATAACTTGCTTAGCCTAATTCCAAAACTTAAATGGATGGATATTTTATTGGGCTTAGCGCACAGGTCACGAGCTTAGCGGGACCACGCAGCCAATGATCAGGGGTCAATGTGCTTAGCGCGAACAACAGCTCGCTTAGCGCATGAAGAAGATGGTGCTTAGCTTGAGGAGTGCGCTTAGCAAGTGGACAAAAAAAAATTTCAAATTATTTTTTTGTCCACAACTTCACAAAAGCTTTTTAACCCCTTTTCCAATACTAAACATGCTGAATTCAAACAATCACAAGCAATCAAACTTAACGAAATGCAAGAAAAATAGAATTAAAAAGGGTTGGGTTGCCTCCAAGTAAGAGCTATTTTAACGTCATTAGCTTGACACAAAAGTCTTTATCAACCCGGATCAAGCTTGGTTCTCTCCTTCAGAACCTTCTCTCCACTCTCCTTCACCTCTAGACAAACATTCTGGTCCAAAAATTTTCATTCTTCATCAAATAGCTCAAAGCTAATCTTTTGGTCTTCAATTCCCATTTCTAGCTTTTTTTTTCCCGTGTCTACTACACAACTTGCAATAGCCATAAATGGATGTCCCATAATTAAGGGAATATATGTATCTTCCTCTATGTCCATTACCACAAAGTCAACAGGAAAGATAAGGTGTTTGACCCGAACCAAAGCATCTTCTATCACTCCATAAGGTCTAGTGATGGAGCGATCTGCTAACTGTAAAGTCATCCTAGTCAGCATTATCTCCAACTCTCCAATCCTATGGCACATGGAAAGCGGTATCAAATTAATACTAGCTCCTAAATCAATAAGATCCTTGCCAACATAAACTTCACCAATTGAACACGTAATAGTCACACTCCCAGGATCTTTGTGCTTAGGTGGAAGAATCCTCTGAATTACAACACTGCAGTTTCCTTCCACAATGATGTTTTCATTGTGAATGTACTTATTCTTCCGTGTGAGCATATCTTTTAAAAACTTAGAGTACAGCGGCATTTGTTGAAGAGCTTCTCCAAAGGGCATAGTAATCTCCAATTTCTTGAAGATATCAAGGAAACGAGCCAGATGTCGTTCCTTGTCTTTCTTTGTTGGTACCAATGGATATGGCACCTCCTCCCTTTTGCTCGGACTTGCCTCCTTTCTCTTTTCTCTAGCCAACTCACTCTTGGTCTTTTTCTTCTCTTCATTTCTCTCATTCTCTTTTTCTTTTTCATTTTTTTTCATTTTCATTTTCTTTCTCTCTTTCTTTTTCTTTTTCTTTCTTTTCCTTCTCATTTATTTCTTTTTCACTCGCTATTATTGGTATCTCCTTCTGCTGATCATCTTCTGCTTCCACTTCTTCCTCAGTCTCACTCAAAGGTTCCACCACTGGGTCAATTTCTGGTTCAGTCACCAGTTATTTTTTTCTTCACCTATCCTCTTCTCACCTTCACTCATGCTCACCATTTTGCTTCTAGTCATAACATCCTTGCACTCCTCTTTCGGATTCTTCTCTGTGTTGGCTCCAAAGCTACTTGACGGTCGGTCTACCAGTTGTTTTGCCAATTGTCCCACCTGGACTTCTAGATTCTTGATGGTTGACTCTGTGCTCTTTTGATTGGACATGGAGACTTGCATGAACTGAGCAAGAGTCTCTTCCAGATTCATCGTTCTGTCATAGAGACTAGGCCCTTGTTGTTGTGGTCTGTTAGATGGCCCACTCTGGTCTTTATTGAATTGATTACCAGGGTGAGTTCTCCATTGTCCCTGTTGCTGATTATATTGCTGGCCATGTTGAAATCCAAAATATCCACCTGCATTAAAGTTTGGTCTTGGCTGGTTCCCCATGTAGTTCACTTCATGTGTTGTATCTTTTGTGGGAATGCAGCAGCCAGAATCATGTGCTCCACCACATATAACACAACCTGCAACCTATAAAACAGAAGAGGGTGAAGGTTGTCCAGCATGTAATTGAGTTAGCAACTTACTTAGTGTTTAAGTTAAAGCTTCAAGTTGCTTGGATAACAACTTGTTTTGGGCCAACAAAGCGTCCTGTGATGAAAGCTCCAGCAGGCTTCTTTTGGTTGGGATGTGTGCTCTATCATGCAAGATTGCATGGTCACTAGCAGCCATATTCTCAATCAATTCCATGGCTTCTTTAGGGGTCTTCAATTTTATTTTTCCCTCTACAGAAGCATCTAAAAGCTGCTTGGATTATGGCCTTAACCCGTCAATGAAAATATTGAGTTGGATTGGTTCTGAAAATCCATGAGTAGGCGTCTTTCTTAGTAACCCACGAAATCTCTCCAAAGCCTCACTCAAGGACTCGTCTAGAAATTGATGAAAGGATGAGATGGCAGCTTTTCCTTCAGCAGTCTTGGACTCTAGGAAGTATTTCTTCAAGAATTTTTCAACCACTTCTCCCAAGTCTTAAGACTGTTACCATTAAATGAATGGAACCATCTTTTTGCCTCTCTAGACAAAGAAAATGAAAACAAGCTCAATATAACAGCATCCTGAGGCACACCAGCCAGTCTGACAGTGTTGCAAATCTCAATATAAGTGGCTAGATGTGCATACAGGTCTTCATTTGGTAGACCATAAAACAAATTGTTCTGAATCAACTGAATTAATGAATGTGGATAGGTTATATTGTGTACTTGAACCTCCGGCCGCGCAATGCTAGTAAAGAACTACGGCATAGATGTACTTGAGTAATCTTCCAGGGTCACTCGTCGAGGTTGCTCTTCAGCCATGACTTTGGCTTCAAATTCTATTGTTTGAGATTCCCTGGATGTAGGTGAATTAGAAGATGATGACTCAGAAAAGTGACCCTCTTCAAGGATTGCTGCTACTGTTCTGTTGTGCAAAAGCTTTCTTTTTCTCTCTGCGTTGTTTCTTCTGAAGGTTGCTTCAATTTCTAAATCCAATGGACCCAATTCACCCGCAGAAGATCTACGCATGCAAACACTAACAGGAACAACAATTAACCAATTCAAGAAGAAAATAAATTCTGAACTAAACAAATACTAACAAAAAAAAATTAATAAATCAAAGAATAATGAATTAATGCCTTCAAATTGAACTAAACTTTCCAAATGGAAAAAGTTCCCCAGCAACGGCGTCATCAAGTAAATAACTAAAACAGTGTGAACCGAGTATCGAACTCAGGGAACTTGTTCATTTGGTAAAGGTTTGTTCAATAAGCAAGCATTTGCAAACAGAAATCATGATTGTGACTGAAAGTAAAAGTATGTTCTATTATAATTACAAAGCAATAAACATGAGCAAGCAAGTGTGAAAACATATATCTAAAGGTGTTGGGTCCTCTTACTGAGCAAATTGATGCAATTAAGGATGTTTCTCTAATTAAAGATGTTTTTGTGTTCTATGCTGAAGGCTTAAGTACTAAACACCGATGTCTCGTGAGTTTAGCCTAATTCTAATTCAACTTCGTTCGCAGATGTGTCTTGTTGAACTTAGCTTAATTGAACAACTTTATGATCACAACATAATAAAAACTAAATTACCGCACTTCGTGTCCAGACATACGGTAACCTAATCCTGCTCTATCAAGTTCTAAGGAGACAATACATCTTTCAATGCTAAAATTCCTAACAGTACACACATATGGGTGATCAAGCCACAAGCATGCAATAATAAAGTACTGATAGAAACAATGAACACATAAAACAACCTTAATTAGATAGGGAAAGAGTTTACATCAATTACTAAGTAAGAATCCCCAACTAAGGATTTAGCCTTCCATAGCAAGGAAGCTCTTTTTACAATGAAGAAGAGGAATTAAGAGAAATTGTTTGCTTACAAAGGAGTGGGGATGTCTTATTCACCTCTAGAAATCTCACAATCACTTAAAAACTCACAAATCTTCCTAAAAGATCAAAACTTAGCTTCTTTGCTCTATTCTTTGCTTCTGTGTATTTCACTCTTCAAGCTTTGACGGCTATTCAACGCTCTCCCTCTCTTTTCTGCTATTCCAGGCTTAAAAAGGGCTCACTGATGACGCGCTGAGAGTGTGCCTGCGTGAAATATTCCCTTCCAGATTCCTCCTACCCGCTAAGCACGTTGATGCCTCGCTTAGTAGATGACACTCACTAAGAGCATTGAGCTTGCTTAGTGAGACATCAACTTTAGCACTTCTTCAAAATAACTCCTTTTTGCCTGAAATTGAAGAGAAATTGACATTAATTCCATACACATGGCTTCTACTAAGCACAGATAAAAACAACGCAAAATTTATTTACAATCCTACAAAAAGAACCATAAATTGGGGAAAATATATACATTTTGTAAAAGTTTTCTATACAAAAGTTAGTCGTATAAGATGACTAACACAATACTGTAAGATAAGGTAGTGTCGTGAAGGAGGAAGAACTCCTGCTAAAAGCAACTCACAAACAAGTGATTAGGATAACTTATAATGCTACGAGGCATGCGATGGAGTTTATACACTTTAGCAAGGAATAATGCACCTAAGGAAGTCACATTTACCCAAGCTAGCAACTAAAAAATGAAATACTTTGGAAGCCTATCAACAAGAACCATTATTGTTGACTTTCCTTGAGCTGAAGGTAAATGGATGATGAAGTCTATTGACACATCCTCTCTTACTTTAGCAAGGAATAATGGACCTAAGGAAGTTGAGTACTTATGTTGCTGGCAGATGTGGCAGCAACGCACATAATCTTTGACATCTTGAGTCATACGAGGCTAAGAAAATACCAATGTCAATCTAGTAAGAGTTTCTCAAACACCAAAATGTCCTCCTATTGGTGTAACATGAAATTCATGTAATGATGAAGAATGAAGCCCAACTTCTAGTGGCACAAAGAGGCCATCCTTGTAAAGAAAAATACCCTGACGAATGGAAAACTGACTAGAGGTCGAGTTTGTACCAAATTTTTACATCAACACATGCTTCATAGGGTGAGCCTCATAAAAAGTATGAAGCTGGGCCATGATGAAAGGTTAACATAAGGAGGCTTCCTTGAACAAGGCTTCAGATGGGTCATCAATCCTGGACAATGCCTCCACTACAACTTTGGCACATCCAGGTGTCTATATGATTTCATGATCAAAGCCCAGGAGTTTAGTCAACCATTTTTTTTTGCATCGATGTTTGAATGGTTTGAGCAAGAGCTCACAAGCTTTGTTGGTCAGTGTAGATGTGAAAATGCCTTTCAAGAAGGTAGTGACACCATTTCTTCACCATAAATGTTATTTCAAACATCTCGCGCTCATAAGTAGATGCAGAACGCATGTAGTGTCCCATCTTTTTGCTATAAAAAACAAGGGGGTGACTAGCTTGAGACAACACTGCCCCAATAGCCACACTAGAAGCGTTTTGTTGTCATCAAAGGGAAGATTCAAATCTTTCAAAACCATCACAGGAAGAGTGGTCATGCCCCAATAGAGGACCTATGAAGCTCGTCTAAAAGCTCATCTACTGTCAGAATGGGGAAACAGTCTTTAACAGCCAACACATTGAGGGCTCTGTAGTCGATACAAAAATGCCACGACCCATCCTTCTTGTGAAACAAAAGGATAAGAGATGAAAATGGATATCTACTAGGTCGTATGAGATCGCTTTGAAGCATCTCATCAATCATCTTTGTCATCCTTGTCGTTGATATTAGGGATATTGATATGGTCAAATGTTGACTAGTTTAGGATAAGGAATAAAAGGAACATTATGATCCTAGATATGATATAGAGGAAGGTCCTTGGGTATATCAAACCCAATCGCAAACTAAGTAAGAATCGAAATAATCTCCTGGGGAAAAGAATGAAAGTCCCTACCAACAGAGGATAGCTCATCAGCAAGGCTCGAATAGCAGACATCCGACCATGTCATGGTATGAATAAATTGAATAGTATCAATGAAAATGAAAAGAGAAAAGTTGTTAATAGGCTGCAGAGCGATAGAGATAGAAGTATTACCAATAAGGGTGACTAATAAACTGTTGTGAGTGAACTAAATGGAAGGAACAATCTAATCAAACAAAACTGCATGCAATGTCTGTAACCATTGCACTCCGAGCATGAGGTTAGCACCATGGATTGGAAATATATAAAAGGAAATGTGAAAAATCTAGTTAGCCATAGTCAGTGGCATATTATAACAACATCCACTACACAAAATGGATTCACATTTCCTACCACAGAAAATGGTTTAATGGCCACTATGGGAAGACCGAGGAACTCAACAACGTGTGGTTACTTGTGTGAATTCTTGGAGTTGATTGGAACCATAGCCTCTCTTTCGCAGACGGCATCGGTGATACGCAAGGTATGTAGAGAATGAAGTCCTTTCAAAAAACAGACATTGCTAGTAATTAGTTAACATCAATTTTCAAAAACCGATGCTATTAGTAATTAGTTAACATTAATTTTCAAAAACCGATGTTGTCAAATGCATGAGAAACATCAGTTTTTAAATAAAACCAATGCTGGCTCTTTTTTAATACGAAACGAAACCACTCACTCTTTTATGTTGGTGGTAAGGTGCTTGCTACTATACCATGGATTCCCATTCCTTTGTTCTCACCTCAATGATGTCATTGTCATCAATGGCGAAATGTCCGTGTTTCTCGCAAAACCCTAGAGCGGAGAATCTGGGCACGGTGGAGCATCGATTGGAGGTGTTTCTCTCCCTCTTGGACATGTGTTCTCTCCCCCTCAATCTCTCATTCGAAAGGCTCTTTCAACCTGTTCTCTTCGAGAGGCTTCCTCTTCCTCTTTCTGCATTTCCCTAAGTGTGTGTATGTATATACTCTCAAGTATGCACATAAATACATAGGTATGTATATCTCTGTCGAGTTTCCTTGTTCTTCTTCCTTCGCCATCAATTCGCTAAATCCTTAGCTCTCCTGTTCTTTGATCCAATCATGGCCTTGCTAGTCAACAATGCTAATGGCTCTGCCAATGGTCTTCTCGGAAAAGCCAAGAAGCTTATTTCGATACTGACCATGGGATTGGTTAGTTTTCACTTTTTTTACCGACTCCGCTCTTAATCCATTTCGTTATTTACTAACTTTTCCTTGAATTTCTATCACGGCTTCAATAAATTCGAACCTAACTCTGCGCTTTTTCTCCTTCCATTATAACAAGGTGTAACAAGGCGTAAAAACTGAGGTAGAATATGAGAATTGACTTGTGAAATAGGATTTTTATTTCTTGAAATATTTTAGATTGGAGATGTCAGATGAGAATCGATCATAAAGATTTCTTATATTGATATCTGGATTGTGACTTTTCATTGGTTTTTGAAAGTTAGATTTTGGTTTATTTGTTTCATTAGTGAAATAGGAATGACATTTTTGTGATTTTGCAAATGATAGCATGTGCATTCTTATGTCTTTTGAAATTCCAGATGTGTATGTTTTGGGTTTGACAACCACTTTTGGTAATACAACAACCGAACTTTGAATACTCAAATACTTTTCTTTTGGTATATGTTTATTTTCAAAATTTCCATTATAGTTCTGTTTGGATAAACTTCACCGTGAATTTTTATTGTAAGTTAAAATCAACTTATGCTCCTTAGTTCTTGGAAAAGTTACATGAAATGAGTTTTTATGAAAACTAAATGCAAAAGTTAATTTTAGTTTACAACAAAAGTACATTTCATTTTATCTTCTTATTTTCGTTTCCTATGAGTGCTTACAAAGAAGTTTATTAAAATAGACTAAAAAATTTGATGTTTGTGGAAATGTGATCTTGTTTGTGTTTTTAATTTGCAAAAAGGATAGTGTGAGATGGCAGGCCATGAAAATATTCCAGTTGCACAGGGAAGCCATGAGCCATTGAAGGTAACTATTTTAATGTGTAGATTTAGCTTCTCTAATGTTGATTCGGTCAATTTAGGTTTTAATTGGATGTGGGCTTTGTTTTCCGCTACATCCAATTGAACTCGGCCAGATCTGATTTCTCTCTTTTGTTTTTTTCTGTTCTCATATATTAATTATTTGTTTTCAGCAAAAGGGTGGAAAGCCTCGTGTCATGATAAAGACGGACTAGGGAACACATTTCTACCCCCACTAAAGGTGAGAAAATTGAGAAAAGTGCTAGTGAATTTTTGGCGGAGAAAGTCTCTGAATATCCTGATGAAGTAATCTGCGCTAGCACTTGGAGCACTAACAAATTTGGCTTTGGTAAGTTGTACATTGCTGACTTGTACTCTATGGTCCCGCCCTTCATAACTTCAAAATTGTAGTTGCCTACGATTGTTGATTTGACAGTGTCACTTCCATTATTAGGCAATCAAAAGAGATTCTTCCTTTGCAAGCAAAGTGAAGAGAATAGTTATACTTGGTGGTGCATTCTTTGCCTTGGGGAATGTGAATCTTACTACAGAAGCAAATGTAGGTGGTGATTTCTGTTTGTTGTGTTTCTTGGAATAGGTAAAATGATACGGACTAACTTTCTTTGGGCCTTTCCATTTATATTTTGTAAGCTTTTCATATCTTTGAAAAGATATGCAAACTTACAAATTAATCCAATATTGAGCTCCTTGACTTTATGACTTTGCCTTTTATTTTTCTTTTTCCCGAAGATGACATTAAAAATATGTATAACACTAATTTATTTATCAACGAATGCAATTATGTACATAAGTAATATTAATTTATCGGTTTACAATTTACGCACTAAGTAATATAGCTTGCAATTATTTTACTTAACTAATATTGAAAGATTTTCTCTTGGTTGTGGGTGGGGAGCAGCAATTAATGGCCGTAAGTGCTTGTTTTGGTGTTAAAACAATTTATGCAGTAACTAAGCTCATGTCCCTGATGACCAAGATAGTCTGCTATTATTGCATGAAGTCAATGTCACTAACTGGATTTGTTTCGGCATGAAGTAGAAGGCAACATAAAAAGATTGTATACATGTAAATAGTTATATAAGGCTGGGTTGTTGTTGTTATTGTGTGGCATGGCTTTGTATATTCATTGGCAGAACCACAACTATGCGGTTGACCCTGCCACACTGCCAGAAGGAGTGGAGGTTACTCATAGGAACCTTAATGACGGAAGTTGTGCTGGCCTTGCATTCCCTGCTCAAAGAATAATGTCTCTTCAATACCACCTAAGGCATCCCCAGGACCCCATGATTCTGATTGCGGTATGAGATACAAACTTAATGCCACATTAATTATTTCAGTCAACTTAATAAATAATGTTATCTGTTCTTTATCCAGCTTTTAGGGAGTTTGTAGAATTAATGAAGCAAGAGAAAAACAAGAAATTCGAACCCCAAATATAAATAGTGTCTAGTTTGGATGCGTAATGCTTGAAGCTGACACACTAGGAGGAATTGAAATTAGCTAAAACTTTAGGCTTATAGTTAAGTCCTGATCGATTGTCTCATCTCACAAGCTTTCAATTCTTCAACTTCAGGGACAAGAGCAAGCATAGCATGCCTTCGAAGTATCCATGTGCTATTTTTAAGATCCAATCCATTGTTACCGTCCAATTCTGGACCTATTAAATTGTTTTTATCATGATGACACCTGACCTAGGAAGTGATAGTTTATTACTTTAAAAACTGCCAATTACAATTTATTTATGAGCCATTTCATCCGATTCACTTGATCAAGTGATACAACTAACAGGCAAACCAGAATGTAGAATGTTCTTTACTATTCTACATTGTTGACATGCAAGTATTTATATTCATCATTTGAAAGGTTAACTATGTTGTGAATAATGTAATTGAACTTGAACTTCAAGGGGGCCCAAAACATGTTAAGTACGCTGTAGTTGGAGGGCTTTCAGATCAGATTCGGCAACTTAGGGAATCGATTGAATTACCTTTAACAAATCCTGAGTTTTTTCTCAGGGTTGGAATTGGAATGAAACTCCCCAAGGTATGGATGTTCTGAAATATTTTATATGAATGTTTTGATAAAGGAAAAATTACTGAATATGTTTCTCAATGGGTGTTCTTCTTTATGGACCCCTTGGAACTGGGAACACATTACTATTAGCAAAACCAATTTCCTACAACGTAGAAGCTATATTCTTGAAGGTTCAACTCTTGTCTTTGTGCTGTGTGAAAAAAGTGCTTGATGATGGTGTTCTAATAAAACAAAATACTTCTTTCCTACTTTTCATGATTGGAGCGTTCGGAAATAGAGGAACCTAATTGAGCTATTAAAAATAATGCATTTGTCATTATTACAATTGGATCTTTCTCTCACTACTAAAAAAATAGTTTTTTTACGATGCACCTTCTAAGACAGTTCCCAAAATCTCGTTGTCATATATAAGGCGGTGACAATTTCATAAATATGTGGTGTTTCAATGAAGACTGTTTTACAAACCCGTCTTTATTTATTACGGTCAATGACGGTCTTACGCCGAAACTGTCATTGTGTATTCACATTTTGCCAACTTTTTACCACATGCGTGATATCTTTTTTCATTTGTTTTCTTCTTTCTTGTAGCATATGGAAGACACTCTGTTCATCTTTCTCTCTCTCGACTGGGAAGATGTCATTGGTTTGGAGGAGCAGCAGCGACACCACCTCTAGAGGCTCCACATGAAGGGATTGCTCTGGAAGCCACCGCCTGAGGAGGAGGACTCATCGTCGCCACTGTCGTCCTCCGCCCTCAAATCTGTTGTCTTACCGCTCTCTCACGACAGGGAAGTCTCTGTCGATGAAAACTGTCTATTCACAGAGTCACTGAAGGCAATGGGCGGCGAGAACATTGACACGTAAAAATATACAACAAGGAAAGAATAGTAGGTGCGTTGAACAAGGTTGGGATTGCGACACACAACAAATAAGGATGGAGGTGCTAGATCAAATAGCGTAGGGTTTAAGAGGGGAAAGGATATGGCCCTTCTTATCATGCATACTAGACACCTACTATGAGGGCCTGGTCCTTCTGCATCTTCCCAAAATGGTTGTCAACATCATTAAGCTCCTCAAGGATTTTGATTCTATCGTTAGAGATGTCAGCATCAACATGGTTTCTCTTCTCACCTCCAAATTGGGTCGAGAAGGAGAAGGTGTTTGTTTTGCTGGTAAGGCCCATCTTCAAGGCTCTCGACGAACAGAATAAGCACATCATGTCTGGCTCTACTCCCTGTTTGGTTAGGATAGTCAACAACACACACCATCTTCCTGCTTGTTATATATAGGTCTATTAGTCAACAAGCTCTTACTTGATTTTTCCAAATAAAACATTATTTTAACATGAGATCAGTGTCCATTGTTTTAACATTTAACATTAGCAAAGAAAATGTTTTTTCATCATTAATTGGGTCTTATTCACTAAAACCCTCTATTGCATTTGGCAGAACTAGTTTCTGAGAATAGCAGAATGGAAACTTGGGAAACTTCTGGAGACCAAATTGAGTTCAATTCTCAAAGGTAAATTACTTGCTTTTTTTACGAGTCTTTAATCATTTGAGTGACCTTTGCTTTTTTTTTTGGGTAGTTTGGGTGATGCTAATAGCAATGCTCTAATTTTGCCAGCTAAGAGGATGAGGAAAAGGAAAGGGAAGGAACAGGTAGGGACAATTAAACATGTTTATTTGTTCATTCAATTTGCATGTTCACAAATTTTGTTTGATCAAAGTTTTGTTGACTTAGGAAAATGGAAAAGTCAAATCAAATAAGAAACAAAAGTTGTGCAAACCTCAAAAAAGGAAGATGAAGAAGTTAGAGGTTTGTTGGGTGGCCAAAAGGGGAATTCTTTTTATTATCTTCTCTTTTGTAGTTCAATTTAGTCTTAATTTGTTTGGTACCCTTTGTTTATGTAGGATGACAAAGAGAAGTAACTTCTGTTGGAAAAAAGCCATTAAAGTATGTCAATAACTTATAATCCAATTATAGTTTCTGCTTTAATGCTATTTTTTGTGGAAAACATTAAGTTGTTGACCGAAGTTTGAATTTTTATTTTTATTTTATTTTATTTCAGTGAAAACACACTTCTAGAGTATGCATATCCTCTTTTGTCGTCTTCATGCAATATAAATCGGGTTTGTATTGCTGAAACATTGATAGTTTTATGGAAAAATTATTTAGTGTTGAGACTATTTGTTTATTGGTGCCATCATGCATTTGTAGGATAAGACTATGAAGAAAAAGCGTAGAAGGGATATTCATCTATTAAAAGAAGGATTGGAGGGTATTATTGGTGTTACTCAATCATGCAGAGTGGCAACTAAGCGTGTGGCATATGAGCTTGGTCTTCATCTAGGGAAGGAGGTTGGTTTTCAAGTTAGATATGACAAGAAGATTGGAGAAAGTTGTTCTATCTTGTCTATGACTGATAGAATTTTGCTTCAAGAAGTTCAGGTTAATATATTCCACATCTCACTTTAGATTGGAAACCGAAAATTGATTTATTATAAATTTACCTCTTTCATTTGTTTGCACCATGTTTATTGTGATCAATAGTTGCAAGTATCATTCTTATCAGCAAAGCAGTGTTGCTATTATTTGTTATTGTTGTGATGATGACTTTGTGCTATATTAGGATGATGCTTTGATGTAATTGTGCCTTCTTATATTTTATTGAGGCATTATTTTGTCTTGATTCCTTATAAGGCTCACGAGAGGAGGTTGAACACAAACATTCTAATTAGGATGCTCTCACGTGTAATTAAAAATCGCCAAATGGTAAGTGTTAAAGTGATTTCTTTTACAAAGGAAATATTTTAATATATACCTGTGGCATTTTAATAAGGATGGTATTTTATTTTGCTATTATGACACCTTGCACTTATAAGTGCCACCTTGCAAGTACAAGATTTGACTTCTGGAAATTTATTCCATACTCCTCCACCATTGATAGAAGTTCCTACAAGGCAATTTCCAGTAACAACTTGAAGGCTAGGTGTGTCCATGTTTAAAATCTGTTAGAAAATACATGTCAGCCCCCCTTAAAAGTATTATGAAGAGAGAAGCATTGGGTCAAAAAAGGGTGGCAAATATTTTAAGCAAGTTAAAGAGCAGGCTGATTGATAGCACTGCTATGCTAAGAATGGTGTGGAAGGAGAATCCAAGGGAATTATTTTCAAAAAATTTGGATTGGTTTCATGATGTAGCTCCATATAGAGCTTGTAGGCCTTGGATCTTCTTCATCAATGGAGTCCTTTGTTTCTTGAAGATCAATGGCAATAGAATGAAGAAGGAGGAAAGCTGATTGGAGATGCCACTTTAAGGAGAAGATGAGTGAAGAACATGCTCACCACCATAAGAAGTCATGCATAAGAGCTTGAAGGTAGGAGAAGATGAATGGAGGGAGAGGGAGAGCGAGGGGACGAAATTTATGCCTCAAATGAGGTTTGAACTTTGAATTCTAATTTCTCAAATGATCAAAGTTGAAAAAATGCACACACAAGGCCTCTATTTATAGCCTAAGTGTCACCATAAAATTGGAGGGAAATTCAAATTTCACTTGAATGTGAATTTGAATTTGTGGAGCCAAATTTGAAGCCAAAATTTCACAAATTTTGATTAGTGAATTTCAGCTATGGTTCAGCCCATTAATCTAAGATGAAGTCCAAGATTCTCCACTAAGGGTGCTTAGGTGTCATGAGGCATGTAAACCATGAAGGACATGCACAAAGTGTGATTATACGATGTGACAATGGGGTGTAGCAAGCAAATGCTCACCTCCCTCTTAGGTTGGTCCAAAATTTAATTGGATTAGGCTTTTCCCAGTTCAATTAAATTTCTCTCCCAACAAACACATCAAATAGTGCACTTAATGCATGTGAAATTACAAAACTACCCCTAATATAAGAATTAGTCTAGGTGCCCTAAAATACAAGGGTTGAAAAATCCTACATTACTAGGGTACCCCTCCTGACACTATGAAGCCCTAAATACAAGATCTAAAAATAATGAAACTCCAATCTAATATGTACAAAGATAAGTGGGCTCATACTTAGCCCATGGGCCCAAAATCTACCCTAAGGCTCATGAGAATCCTAGGGTTTTCCCCTGCATCTTTGACTCTTCTATCCAATGCCCTTGGGGGGTAGGATTGCATCATTTCAGCAGAGTTTTCACAAGCACTTTGAAGAGTTACAGTTACAAATGCTTAATGAACTACTTATGGAGAAACAAGAACGACCTCTACATAAAAGTTCTAAAAAAAAAAGGAAAATCTAAATCACTACGATAATTGCTCAACAATGAAGGTAAAACATACATTTTTCAATTGTTTGTGCAATCTAAGTTACTAATGTATTTCCTATATTGACAAAAATTCAGTCAAATATATTTGATATAGTTTTTAGATATATTTTTAAAATTAAGCAATTTTGTTGTTCCACTGGTTTCTTTTTTTCTTAAAACTTTTATATTCTTATTTTTATTCAAAATATTTACAAATTAAATTAGTTATATTGTTTTAAATTTTTTTTCTATGTAAAACTTAGACAATAACTTTGACCCAAAATAAAAAATCTCGAAATTATTTACTTTAAAATATTAATTTCACTTTTTACCAATTTCATCAAATTTTCAGTTCTATAAAAATTTGTTACTTCTATAGCAAATGTGAATTCTTTTTTAGTGTTTTTAGTATAGAAACAAACAAGCATTATATATCTTGATGTTGTGGTAAAAATTGCTATTGCGAACTGCAATTTAAAACCATGGTTGTAGCTAAGCTGTGAACCCACAAAAAATATTCCCCAAATCATTCTAAAATGTAGTCTAGAGGACAACAACACCATGAGGAGAAGAATAAGCTTGTCTTGACCCCATTTTTAGAAAACAACCATTGCCATGAGATTATTTTGATGTGGGCCATGCATGCCAAGAATTCTATAGAGTCACTTTTGAAGATGATCTGATTTCTTAGATTCCATAAACACCAGACAGTGACATGCCAAAAAATAAATATGAGCCTTTTGACTCTACGTACTCTTACAAATCCCCCCATCCATATGAACAGGGATTTGGCATCATTAGGGAGGACAACAGAGACTCCTAACCATGCCAACACAACATACCATATTTTTGAGTTGAAACTACAATTAACAAAAAGGTGGTTTTTATCCTCAACTTTTGTTTTTTTGCACAACTTTCTGTCCTCAAGTTGCTTATTGCAAAAGACACATGAATGAGTAGATTATCAAATTTCGGGTCTCTCTTGTGTAACTGATGCCCAATAAGTAGTCTATCAAACAATAACCCCTAAGAAAAAATAAGAACTTTGGATGCAATGACCCTTGGCCAAAATATCTTCAAAGAAAACCGAGAATTCGTCTCCCATTTTCTATAGTCGATTGAATTGTATTTTATTTCTTGTGTAACTATGGCTAGAATTTTGATTCTCTCTAGCAAACAACATATGCATTTTAACTTGATAGTATACACTAACCCGACTTTTGAAGAGAGTTTTATTTGTTGTTAAAGTCTTTTTGGGTAATCAACGTTCCCTCAAACAAAATTACCCACACCAATAAAAGATTGTGAGAACACAACAAAGGTTACACTGCAGGAAAAATAATAATAAACACAAGAATTGTCTCAAAAGTATTTCACTATCACAAAATGATTACAAGATTCTAACCCACTATAAATTGTGTATCACTCTACAAACCCAAGTACCCCACTCAATAGTTACAAGAAAGGATAACACTCTCACAAAAAGACACTTTTCTCTCAACAAAATGACTTTGTTTCACAATCTCTCTTCTCACACATTCTCTCTTCATATGTGTTTTTTTCACTATTTCTCTTCTCTTTTTATAGTGAAGATTGTTACCAAATATAATAAATAAGTTCTCTTGGAAGTTGAAACAAAAACAACTTTTAATGCATCCATTCAAATAGGCTTCATCTTGTAAAATGCAATCTTTCACTTTGCATTTAAACCACCTAAATCTTAGTGGTAAAAATTCAATTCCCACTATGCATTAAATGCACCTTATCTTTTGGCTGGAAATTCTACATGTCTCTCTTTCTTCTTTTTTTTGGTTAAATCCTTCTAGTTTTTTTCTTAATTAAATAAATTCTATCCTGAATACGATGTTTCCCACTTCACAATTATTCTCTTGACAAAGTTTTTTTCTTTTTTTACTGAAACATTTTACAAAGTTGAAGCTTAAATGATTCAAGTTTCTTGATGGAGTAATATATATATATATATATATATATATATATATATATATATATATATATATATATATATATATATACACTAAATCCCTAAACTTATTGAGACCAATACATTTATTTTTTTGATTATAAAAATCTTATTTTTTAGTCTCTAAAATTACCAGGTGATGGTTATATCTTACTCCTCAAAACTACAAAAGTAAGAATTCAAATAATTGATGCATAATAATTCAATGAACTAAAACAGCATTTTTGTAACTTTGGAAACAAGATTGACTTCAGTTTATCATTTTAGGAACAATTATAATTATAATTACTTGAGTATAATTGCCCGTGTAAATGTCAATTTAAATGTCTTCAACTCTAATGGCAACCTTGGATAATATAAGGCCAGACTTATTACTAAGGGCTTTACTTAGAAAGATGACATATATTTTAAGAGGAGGAGTCAAGTTACTCCAAGAGTAACTTTAAAAAACTTATTCCTCATTCTCAACCTTTATACTCTTAAAATCTAATTGTCAGTCATTAGATTTTAAGAAAATGAATGATGAGGACGAGAAGTAACTCCAAAAGAGTTATTCTTAGAGTAACTTGATCACTCTTCATATTATAAAGAGGTTTTTATTAGTCTCACTCTCACAAAAGGATTCTTCTAGGATTATCATGCCACTGATGCCCATTATGACTGGGAGGACATGTATTTGACAAAACCATATGTCCAACCATTATACTCTCAATCGAGTTGAGACTATCAGTGGCGCGTCAAGGTTATCTTGTCATTCAACGATGTAAACTATAAATCAACATTAGTCATGTGGATATTTCAAACCAAATAACACCCTCAAGGTTAAAGTCATACTTTAACTAATTCATGGAATTTTTGGTTAAGCTCAACAACATCTTTCATCTAGAAATGTATGTGCATTCATGAGGCGTGATCATATAGAATGCATATAGCTTTACTTCAAGTCTTACACGTACAATCACATCACTTCATCCATATCTCATACACCTAGGCATCATGCATCATAACAATCTCAATACTTGCATGAACTTCAATATCATCATTCACGCATATACATAGTTGTCAATCATATCATTTCATGAATGTTACTTATTCAAAAGCATGCAAGCATACTAGGTCTCAAGACTTTATACATATCATAACAATCATAAAATGAATCTAAACATGGTTCAAGGCATCAACATGACAACACATTCATACATTTCAAGAAATAGTAATCACATAAGATATGAGCATGAAAAACAATTACATAGCTTGCCTAACTTCTAATTGGGCTAGAAATTACTATTTTCCAAGCGGTCGAGCTTAGCGCAACACTACATGCTTAGCCCACTTTGATTGTCCAGAATCTGGTGGGTCAGGCTTAGCGCGCCTATCACATGCTTATCTTAGAGGATCTTCGAGCTTAGCAAGCATAGGTGATGCTTACCTTACAAGAAAAAAATACTCAAAACTTACTCTTTGAATGTCCCCTCGCTTAGCATGCATGTCACATGCTTAGTGCGCCAATCCAAGGGTCCTACACTTGTATTGTTGAGGTTGGAGTTAAGTGTATGCTACAATGGTCCTTATCTAAGAGCAATGGATGGGAGAATGGATTTAATGGTGGGTAGAAAGGCGTACATGTCAATTTTTTACTAGAAATTATACATTTAACATTGCTAGGTTAACATCGGTTTTCGACAAAACCGATGTTAACACAAACGCAGTGGCATACTTGTAATTAAGACTAGTTTATTAACATCGGTTTTGTCAAAACCGATGTTAACATAGCATCATTAACATAAGTTTTTATAGAACCAATGTTAACATTGGTTTTTATAGAACCGATGTTAACATGACATAGCTAACATTGGTTTTATGAAAACCGATGTTAACAGGGCTATGTTAACATTGGTTTGTTAAAAAAACTGATGTTAACTAGGATATGTTAACATCATTTTTTTTAAAAAAAAAAACAATGTTGTAGTTTTAATTAAACTTGCAAACTAAAAATCCTTTCATTTCGCACTCAGTCTCTTGCAAACCCTCCCTCACAAACCCTCCCTCACAAACCCCCTTGCTGAGTCTCGTAAAGCCACCCTCAAGCCGTCGTCGCCACCGTCATCACTGCCATTGCAGGCAAAACCCCAAAACCCTTTCTCCCTTTGTTCGTCATTGCTCAGTACCCTCTGGCCCGTCGTCTCCTCCTCACCGTGCCACTCAACTTGCCATTAAGTGCCGCAAACCACTCCATGAGTTCATGTGAATGCTGCAAACTGCAAACCTACAACTATGCTACTCCACGAGTTCATGTGACTGCCGCAAACCGCAAACTTGCAACTACGCTACTCCACAAGTTCGTGTTTGTCACTTCCGCGATTTAGGTACGTGGGTGCTCAAACCTTTATCTTGCTCAAACCTTTCTCCCTTTAGAATGTTAAAATCAGGTCCATGAGTTCGTTTTGTTGCTGGATTAGTGAGTTCATAGGGAGGGAAATGTTGTGAACATAAAAGTTGTCCAGTGGGTTCGCGAGTTTGTTGTTCCTTTTGCCACTTTTGATTTTGTAAGTTTTTTATCATTTTCTCTTCAAATTTTGATAGCTGTAACAATTCAAAGAATGTAAGACTGTAACTCCCAGAGATAGCTGTTATTGTTAGTAACTTCTAGTGATTTACTGGATTTGTTGTTGACTCAAATCCATGATTTAAAGGCTTTTAATTGAGTATTCAGTGATTCCTTCAACCTTTTTGTTTAGTGAAAAGAGATATAAGTATGATAGTGTAGTGATTCTAGTAGAGAATGATGGAAGAAGGCATTAGATGTAAATGTAATTACATGCAAAAACTACCATACTCCGTGCTTCCCTTTTTTCTACCCATTTATAAAAAATACCCTACTTTGTTCTTCAAAATTTTGTTCATGATTCTATTCTCTTGGGATATTACTTTGCTTAATGAATTATTATGATAGATACGCTTACCAGGCTAAGTAGTTTTTGTTTATAGTTTGTGTACCAACCATGGCTTGAAATTGAGTTGTGACAAGGGAATGTAAGGGGGAAAATTACGGGCATCAAAATTTAGAACAATGTCTATGTGTTATTTTGTACGAAATATAGTCAGCTATGGAACTACTTGCTATATTAAATGAAACATATTTGGTAGAAACACTGAGGTACAATTGCTCAAAAGTTGTAGTTGCAGCATGTTGGGAATGACCTTTTTTTAATATTGAGTGAAACATATTTTGTAGCAAAAAATATTTGGTGGAAGCAACAAGCTAGGTATAATTGGTCAAAGTTGCAAAATTTAAGGAAAATCCCTTAATTTTATAGGCTGAACTACCAGGTTAAGTGGAGGGTACAGTGCCCCTAGCTTAAGCTAAGTTGAAGGCACAAAAGACATAATTAACATATGTTGTGTGTATTAGCTATTAAAATTTTAACTTGACTATTATAAAATTTCATAACTAATTAAAAATTCCTATATATGCATGATTCTAACTCTTGTAGCCAGTTCTAGATCCACGTACCACCCTTCCAGTTTCTCAGTCAAGGAATTCGGTGAACGTAGTAGCTTATTATTCATTAAAATTCCAACTTGACCCGAGTCCTGTGAAGCTGGTTGGGGTGGATGTACTTTAGTGGATGAAGTGGAAGAGATAACACCATCATTATCTTCTTTCTCTCGATTCTCAGACTCATAATTCTCATTTTGAAATTTGTTGAGTGCTTCTAGAACTTCATCCATAGAAGGACTTAATTCATTGTCTCCTTGCATACACCGAAAGGCCAACCCTACTACTGAAGTTAGTATCCTTTTAACTACTTGGTCTGACTCAAACCCAAAGAATGGGTCTACAAGCTCACTAAGCTTTACTTTTTGCATCTTTTTCATGGTAAGATTTGCCAAGTTAGCTTGATATCTTTCCCTGGCTGCATCATCTGCTACCATGGATGATATCAGCTCAATAAGCACAACCCCAAAGCTATACACATCACTCTTGTCCTTGAACCTGTACAATTGGAAATATTGAGGGTCAAGATACCCTAGAGACCCTTGTGGAGCTGTGGAGACATGGCTTACATCATTGGGGAGCAATCTTGAAAGCCCAAAATCCGGTACCTTAGTCGAAACACTAATGTCAAGTAGAATGTTGTTGGTTTTGACATCACGGTGGATGATATTAGAAGTATGGAGATAAAGAACAAAACTAATGATTTGTGCTCCAAAACTAATAAATCTCCTCCAATCGTTTCTACACTCCTACTATTTAGGCAAATATTTTATAGAAAAACACAGATAATAAATTGTGATGTACACAAGTATAACATAAATCAGAGTAGAGATTTAGAAGAATAAGATATCCTACTTGAGCAAAAAAACACCAAACAATAAATAAATAAAAAATAGTGACATTAACCATACATGAGAAACATAAAGGTAAAAAGTACTAGACCTTATCGGTGTGAAATGCATGAATGATAAGAAGATGCACCTCCTATGTTAATATCTTATTATTATTTTGATATATAAGGTTTGCTCCACTTACACACTTATTTTATTTTATCTATTAATACACTTTATATATTATGTATCTAAGTATAGATTGGGTATTATTATTAATTAAGCATATGAATGCTAAACAAATGTATTGCTTTTTCTTTCATGTTTTCTTGTTTTGAGCTATATAGCCAAATGCTAGTTGCTTCCCTCACTGAAGGATTAGTAGAAGAATATTTGTTCCCCTAAAAACACCACATACACACAACAACCGTTTGTTGTTCCTTCTTTAAAATGGAGCATCGAAACCCAACAGGTAATCTGGTCTCAGTCTGACTCACAATAACTCAGCAAAAATCCATTATGTCATACCTCTAAGCTTTAAGACATTTAGCATATGCAATTACCATTGATAAGAAAGCCTTGCTCCACTTATACATTTATTGTTTGCCTACAAAATTCAATATTCATTCTAAAATGACAATAGACCCTACTACTCTTAAGTATTCAATATTCATTCTAAAATTGAAAATTCAATATCCAGTATTCATACCTTTCTGCTCTAACAAATATGTTGTTCATCTGATAGCAATCATTGGAGAAAGAACACTATATCTGCTTGGTGAATCTTAATCATGAATAGAAACAAGAATTATCCTCTTATAGCTCTCTTTGCTTGTCACATGAATAAGTAACACTTTTAATAGCCAACAAGCAGTTTCACATACTTTGGTTGAGCATAAGTTGAATTAGTTTGTTGTAGTTGAACTTGGTTTGGCTTTGAGTTCTTCTAATGCCATTACTCATTATATCAACTCTAGGTAAAGCTGAATTAGTTTGTTGTTGTTGAACTTGGTTTGTCCATTAGCCTTGTTGTGGAAGTTGTTTCATTATATCAACTCCAGGTAAAGCACATTGTTACTACTTCTTATATATACATGTATATGTGTAAAGCATGTATTAAAACCTATATTAAAACACTACGACCAAATATAGCTGCTAGGCAGGTGTTAAAGTTGTAGAAGCTTTAAGCTGACAAAGAGTTGAGAAGTTTGGATAATCTCACTTGAAGCTGTGAGTTTTCATTGATAATTTTTACATTTGTTCAAGCTTCCTTACTCGAGAATGTCTCTGAAATTGCTGGTTTTTTTTTTACCATATACTTGATCTGAAATTTCTACTTAAATGTATGTTTTTATGAAAATTTGTTAAGGTGTTAATTACAAGGATTAAGCAATATATAATTTAAGTGCAAGGTTCTAAGGCCAGAGTATTATTTTGAAACAATAATTGTTTTCTCAGGACTACCTTTTAAATAGTGTAGTACCCTATACCTAGCCTAGAGATGAAATAGTCAGAAATTATGCATAAATTGGCTAATCTCACACTGATCAGTGTACTATATCTGGCTTTATATGAGCAAGATATCTGCCCCAGCTCCCTATCTGCAGCATCTCTCCTAACCTTGCTTCATTTTAGAATCTGGTCTTCATCAACAACTACCCTTTCGACACCTCCAATGGAATGTTCATAAATAGTGAATATAGGACTAGACCCTACACCCCAATGAAAACCCTCAAAGTGGACTTAACCCTGGGTGCTTTCCCTAAACAAGGCCCCCAAAACAGCATCATAGAGAAACTATGTATGCATGATTATCTATATCTTAATATGCACAGAGGAATTAGTGTATCCTAACCCCAAAACCTTAAGGACTGAAAATGATGAGAAATACATTACCTTAAGCAAGTTGTTCAGAAAATTAAAGCAATTGACCAGACAAATACAATGAAAAAAATATACCTTAACTTTGACTAGCTTGTAGCAAGTCCATTGGTGTTACTTCATGATATACCTACTTACCAATGAAATATTTAAATTATAGGCACTATTTATCTAGTTCTTTGCATCGTCATCACAACATTTGTTCCTCGACACTATACTGATCATCATCCCAAGTACAAAAGTTTGCAATCAATTTTGATGCTCACTTTTGTTATGATTGTTTTTGTATATTGCTGTATGTGATTAATGTACTTTGCTTTAGATACAACTTTTGTTCATAATGAGTGAACCTTAGATTCCAGTTTGAGACTGAATGCAATGATTCTTGCGGACAATTTGCATTAATCATTGTATTCAATCTTGAATTGTTCGTTTGGACAGTTTGGGGAGACTCATATTTTTATGGTAGATTCATGCATTAAGGTTAACAATATTTTGTTGAATTTGATGAAATTTCGGTACAATGCATTTCTGGTTGTTCTCTGAGTGCATACTTGATTATCGGCAAATTAATTTCACCGATTTCATGTCATGTACTTGGAGACCAATGCAAAATGCTGCCGAAATTTTGTCAAATTTAACAAAATAGAATTAACCTTCACATATGAAGCTACCATAAAAAAGGTCTTCCTGAATGGGATAGGGCCACACCTATAATAAAAAAGTGAGATTTTCATGCATCGAATAACTTTGTGAGTATCATGGAGTTATTATTTAGATGGATCAAAGTTGGATGAATAAAAGTCGCATGAGCTGTACATATGAGGAAGGCATCGAATAGTTCTTGCAATATGCCTCTGAAAGAAGTCGACAAGATGAGGACGAAAAATATTATTGTCCTTGCATCAATTGTTTGAACGAAAGACGACAAATACTGGATGAGATACGGGAGCATCTATTGTGTGATGGAATTAAGAAGAATTACACCACGTGGATAAGACATGGAGAATTGATAGACATGCAGAGTGGGTCCCAATCCAAACCATTTGGTGTAGAAATGAGAGATCACTTGGAGGATATGATTCGTGACCTTGGACAGGAGTCTTTTCAGCAAGCACATGCATGTTTAGCTTCCGGAAAGTGTACCGGATCGCACAAGTAGTATAAAATGGTAAGAACCGAGTATCGAACTCTCGAGGAACTTGTGTTATCTGGCAAGCTATTTCGATAAATAGGCGTCTGGTATGAAAATATGACTACGGTTATGAATAGGTATTTAAACTATTTAGAAAAAAAGAAAGAAAATCACACAAGAGAAATACTTTGTAAAAACAAGTAGAGAATGCGTTGGTCTTCCTATAGGTTCTTGATGCTAAAAAGGATGTTCTCTATTTAACAATGCTCATGCGTTCCTATGTTATCTCCTGGGCTGCTAGACCCCGATTCCTCATGATAGCCTAGCCTAGTCCTGATCAAGCCTCGTCCTCAGATTCCTCTTGTAAGACTAAACTCAACCAAGACCACATTAAGACACACATACACAACTAAGTTCTTGTACCTCGATCCCTCGTGATAGCACAACAACTTAGTCCCATACTATCAAGGACTTTAGAATCAGACCAGTTCCCACTGTTGAATGATCCTAACAAAGCATGCATCTACGTGATCAAGGTAAAAGCACACTAAAATGAAAAGTAGATAGCATAGAGAACACACAAAACACCATTACATGGATAGAAATATATTTACATCAGGTACCTACAGGGAAGATCCAATAGAGGATTTAGCTTTCCATAGTCCAGAAACCTCTTTTACATCAAAGAGAAGAACAAGATGAAAGACTGCAAAAACGCAAGTGGTGAGGATGTCTCCTTCACCTCTAGGATCTCACAATCACTCATAAACTCATCTCAAGCTCTCAAAACGGCTTTCGCTTCGAACTCGCTTCTCTACAGATCTTCACACAGCAAAATCTCTTGGAACTCTCTGGAACTTGGACCTTTCTCTCTCTAGAACCTTCGTGTATGCAAAGATTCTCAAGAAAAGTGCTAAACTCCCTTTGCAAATCTGATTTCAGGCTTAAATAGGTGGCCTTGTTCGTGCTCGTGTGCTTAGCGCAGATCTGGATCGCTTAGCGCGCATAACTGGATTTTGGCTTAGCGCGCTTGTTTCGCTTAGTGAATGAGCTGAAGTGATGCGCTTGATGACCTGGAGCGGTGCGCTTAGCGAACTTGATAGTTCATCTTCTTCTGGATGCTTCCTCGCCCTTTGCCACTGAAGGTTGCGCTTAGTGAATTCTCACTAAGCCAGCAGCTTGGCTTAGCAAAAGAGTGAAAAATAACACTTTGCCAAAGTTGCCTATTTAACCTAAAATTGAGAGAAATTGATTATTAAATGCACAAAAAAGTATAAGTTATCTATTACCTATATTTAACAAAAAGTACTTATAGTATTACAAAACAACCATAAATTGGGAAAGTTTGATACAATATACATAGATTTTATTCACAAAAGTTAGTCGTATTCATCAACTAACAACTCCCCCAAATTTACAATTTTGCTTGTCCTCAAGCAAAAGAGAACAACTCACTTGTCCTCAAGTGGTAAACATGCAGTGTTTATGTACAAAGGTGTATGCATCAAAATTTATTGATTGCATGATGAGAAAGATGAAGCAATGTGTACCTATCACTTGTTTTCATAGAATATGCAGCTAGACAAATAGGAGAACAAAATGTGAACTATACAGTTAGATGAAGTTAATCATAAGACAAATATCAAGGAAAGTAGCTCAAACCACAGTCACACGACTACTGTTTCACTCAAACACAAGTGTTTAAGCTATTCATTGATAACAACTAACAGGAGGTCCAATCTTTGCATTTCATCTCATGCCATCAAGTCAAAAATGTATAAATAGAATCAGAAGGACTTTCTCAGGCATGCAGTGAGGTTTTGCTACAAAAATTCATTGGTTTTTTCTAGGATTCAAAGGTTTAGATTCTAAGAGAGCACAATTCCTAGACTAATCCCAATGATCTTTTCTTGTTTTGTACAAACTGCCTTCTCATTATTCCCTTTTCTTAAGTTGCTTTTGACCTTATTGTAACAACACCACTTATTTTCTCTTTATTCTTTTTTTTAACATACAACTTATTTGTTGTGTGTGCTGATGCTTAACCTTTTTCTTTTCATTCTTTTCAACTTTCCTCCCCCAAATTTAGAGTAAATTTGCCTTGAACCATATGCTCACCTAAAATCTAAAAAAGGTATTAGTAGATAATCATTTAAAGTCCAGGGTTCAATTCATGACAAATCAATAAGCTTTATACAAGGGAGCAAAAGATACAAGTATCATTTAAGGTAAGCTGTTTGGTCAAAAGAGCTTGTGTATGTACAATCATGGCCTTCATCATGTCCTCATTTATACATTTCATTCTAAAATTCAGAGATTCATGCAAAGATCATTACTCACAGTTAGTCGTTCACTCACGGTTTAAGTTCACACTCTCACCAGTTCTGGTTCAAGCTTTTCTTTCACAATCAATCTGTCTACTGACTAACAATTCTAATTGCAAGTTCACACTCTTGTTATTTCTTTGTCTAACATACACACATTTTCTCAAATTCATGAAAGGAAACACACATTTAATCATAAGCATGCATTCAATTTAAAACAAGGCATACAACCATTTTCACAAAATAAATAAACTACTTCACTGCCATACCATCAAAAGTTAAGTTAAACTGTTCACGATGCTTTAAAATGAGCAACTATACTACTCATGCACAAGACTAACAAAAAGTAACTAATGTACTAACATCAAAGTTATACTAATAATTCAAAAAGCACAAAAAGAAGCATAAAATCTCCAGAAATATCCACATTCTTGTCAAGATGGACCATAACTTCCTCACTAGTCCATTCAGTCAGAAAAGTCTGAACCATCCTCTAGGTAGTAGGCTGGTGAGTCAGGATGAGCTGCAACTTTGTTATCTGAGTCATCGGGAATGAGTATCAAAGGTGGTGCCGGTGGAGCTGGTGGAGATGGTAGAATCTTAACCTCCGGGGAAGCCGATGGGTTGACTACTGGTGGTTGCGACTCAGCTGGTGCAGGCTCTGTTGTTGTTGGTATGGAACTGGGGGGCACAACCTCGGGAGATCTTCCTAACGGCAGTTGAGCTTCAGGCCAGGCCACTTTATCTAAAAATTGCTCCATGGATACTATTGGCCTGTTATGAGCCAATTGCTGCCGGTTGTAGACAATAATCAACTGCCCCTGGAATAGGCTCTACAACATAGGAACTATAGGTTATGCTCGTAGGCCATCTGGTTCCATGATTGTTGTTGGAGGAGGTGGGTTAGATGATGAAGGGATGTCTTCAGCTCTTGCTTATAGGTTGTGCTTGTAGGCCATCTGGTTCCATCTGTAAGAAAAGAATGTGACTCATTGGAAAGAAAATTAATTTAGAAAAAGAAAATAAAGGTCGCTTAGCGGTCCTTTACAAAACAATATAGACCGCTTAGCGAGTATTCACATAAAACATTATACCCGCTTGGCGCCTATAGATCCCGCTAAGCCTAAAATTTGTCTTAATGATGTGCGCTTAGCTCTCCCTAAGTCACGCTTAGCGGTATTACACAGTAAAATTTTCACAAATTCTACTAAGTTATGGGAGCGTAGCGAAAAGGGTCGCTCAGCTCAGTCAATATCGTAAAGAACTTCGCTTGGCGCAAGAATACTGGCTCAGCGCGAGGCTATCACTTGGGCTTGGCGAATTAGCCTCACTTAGCCACAAGTACTTATCCAGAGGATGAGTATTCATTCTCTACAGATCCGATCGCTTAGTGTGACTAATATGCTCAGCGAATTCTACAGGAAATGCATGTATGCAATGAGAATGGATGAACTCGCTGAGCGCTGAAGGCTCGCTGAGCGAGTTCATTGCAAATTTCCAAAAAACAGCAGAAAACGCAGTTCATATTCTTCTAAAATTGAAACCTCTAACAAGTAGATTACGCATGCAAAGTTTCCAACATACCTATCAACAGACACCCTATATAGACACCTAAACTTAAGCTACTCCTACACGTACTACAATCCTATAATTCCCAAAGCTAGTTTTAAAAGTTGTCCATCCTAAGGTTGAGCAAAATAACAAAGATAAGGATCATGAAGAACTTACTTGAATCGCTGATACAGTTAACCCAATGCAGATGCTGGATTAGATGAGAGAGGGAGAAACAAATGATATGGTTTATGCAGAATTCTCCAGATGTCCCTACACTCAGCACTTGTCATTGTGCTGAAGTAACACTTAACCAATGCTTTTTTGACGCTCCCGCTTAGCGAATGCTTCACTAAGAGGGAGAGTCGTTTGGTTTTCCAAGGCTAGCCGCTTAGCAGGGCTCGCGCTAAGCGAGAGAGTCGTTTGGTTTTTTTTTTTGTTTTATACCACATAATTACTTAGTGATCGAGGCCGTACCCGAATCAAATAAACATTTAAAATGCAGTATCTAGGAAGTGATCCTAGGTCATCTCCCAACGAGCAATGGTCAACCAAACATTCATAACTTATAGTAGGAAAATAGTAACGAATTGGGGGGGGGGTTGTTTGCTTTTGTAAATTAAACAACGAATAGATGTCAATTAGAAAATATCATAATTAAAACACGTTGCTTCCCCTTGATTCACAAGCAAGTCTCTTATCCTAGGTTACTAGAGTTTATCCTTTATCAGTTCAACCACTTAATCCAACCCTAAATTAAATTACAAAGCGAAATTTAACATAAGGCATTCATTATGTGATCAAGCAACACATACACCAATTAATCATAAATGATCATTAAGCATGAACGTAAATTAAGCACAGAGACAATTAATCAAGCACTAAGCATGCATGAATTAATAGCAACAAATACAGAGTAATTGGTGAAGAGGAAAAACTAATTAGAATTTAATAGTAATAATAGAACCTCAAAGAGAACTGTGCTTGATCCTTAAGAGAAAACAACGCTGGAGACTTAGCCTTCCATTAATCAATAGAGAACGAAATTATAGATTGAAGCAAGAACGGATTTTTATTGCTAAAAAGAAAAGTGACTAAAACGAAAAAGAGAGTAGCACTCTAAAACTAAAATGGAAAAGAGAAAGAGGAGAGGAGAGAGAAGAGAGAAGAGAGAAGAAAAACTAGAACTTTGGTGTTGTTATATAGTTTTCAGCCCCAAAGCTTACAAATCTATTTTAAATCCAAGCCCATATAATAAAATCTAGATAAGATAAGATAAGATAAGATCTAGATGAAATAATATCTAGATGAGATCAAATCTAAATAATATCTAGATAAGATAAAATTTGGTAGAATAAAATAGTCTGCTCTCTTCAAGTCCAATCCCAAGTCTGGATTCAAGCCCAATTGCTTATAATTCTCCTGAAATTAAATTAAAAACACAAAATTAATCCAGTAAGCCCAAATGATAAAATTGCATAATTAATTTGGCAATTAAGACTAATCAGTAATTAAAATGGTGCAAAAAGGGTTACGAAATAGGAGAAAAGAATGGCACATCACTTAGCTTAGAGATTTAAATCAACCGCTTAGCGAGATATGGAGATCAAAAACCTGCAACTCTCGCTAAACCGAGATCTGAGCCCGCTTAGCAGAAATCATGTATCTTATTGTGCAGTGAAGCTAGCATTGAGTGGTTAAAAGATCCGCTTAGCGCTTAAGCTATCGCAAGCAATTAAGCTTAGCGGATATGAATGGCGCTAAGCTAAATCAAATCCAGTTTAAACTGCAAGAATATACGCTTAGCCAGTAGATTACGCACTCAGCCCCATGGCCTTCAATCTTGACCGCAATGAAAAGCGCTTGACGACATAGGGTCGCGCTTAGCCAAGGGAAGCCATCGCTAAGACATTAGTTTGTCGCTTAGCGGAATTCAACTCGAATTGATTTGGGCTTAGCTTAACCTTGGCTAGCTTAGCGGAAATAATCAACCTCAGGTACCAGGGATGTGCGCTAAGCGCTTGAAACTCGTGGCTTAGCGCATGAAAGATTATGCGCTTTGCGAGAAGCATGCGCTTAGCGAAATGACTAATTTTCAAAAAGATTTTCTAAGTTTAAAACTTAGTCCTTTCCCAAGAAATTGAAACCCTTAATTTTACCATTCAAATAGAGGTTGATATGCTCCATGTAAAGATTATTAAACAAGTTCCTAATGATCAAATGCATGAAAAACAAACACAATAGAGATTAAAGCTGGGTTGCCTCCCAGGAAGTGCTTCTTTAACGTCATTAGCTTGACGCTTTTACCTCACTTGGCGATCAAATGAACAGTGTCCTGTGTCCTGATAAATTCTTTTCCATGATACATTTTAGCCTTTGGCCATTAACAACCCATGTCCTTTCAGGATCTTGAGATTATGGGTCATAGAACTCTATTGCACGGTAAGATCGAACTTTCTTAATAACAAAGGGTCCAGACCATTTGGATTTCAGTTTACTAGGAAATAATTTCAATCTTGAATTAAACAGTAGTACTTCTTTTCCCAGTTTGAATTCTCTCTTCAACAACTTCTTATTGTGATACGTCTTCACCTTTTCTTTGTAAAGTCGCAAAGATTCATAAGATATTAATCGCATTTCTTCTAGTTCCAGCATCTAGATCTTTCTCTACTCTCTGGATGCCTTCTCATCAAAGTTCAGAAATTTTAGAGCCCAATATGCCTTATGTTTCATTTCAACTGGTAAATGACATGATTTGCCTTATACCAATTGAAACGGAGATAGCCTAATTAGAGTTTTGTATGTCGTTCTATATGCCCACAATGCATCTTCCAATTTGGATGACCAGTCTTTTCTAGTTGATGCCTTAATGCTATTTTGCTTCCACCATAATGCCCATCACACGGTGAATTGTGATAGTGCCACAATATGCCTTTGGCTTCCTCACTCGTCACACATCTCCTAAGGAGGTTATCTGCACCCATTTTGAACAAGTGGGGGTCATCCCAAACATAATGTCGTGCATCAGAGAAGAACCTCTTTCTCTGTTGCCAATTGAGGTCTTTAGGAATGACCCCGGCTGTCTTAAAATTAGCCATGTCAGCAAATCAGGGTCTCCCTTCAATCAAAAACAAGGATTCGTCTGGGAACTTATCTCTTATTTCAGCTTCCTTTGAGGTGACATCCTCATTCACCAATCTGGATAGGTGATCGGCTACCACATTTTCAGATCCTTTTTTGTCCTTGATGACCAAATCAAATTCTTAAAGCAGCAGTATCCATCTGATCAATCGTGGCTTAGAATCAGCTTTCCGCAACAAATATTTGATTGCAGCATGATCAGTGTACATCACTATCCTTGATCCTATCAGATAAGATCGGAATTTCTCAAGTGCGAACACAATTGCCACCAATTCCTTCTCAGTAGTGGCATAGTTAATCTGCACATCATTCAATACTTTGCTAGCATAGTAGATGGTATGAAATACTCTTCCTTTCCTCTGCCCGAGCACAACACCTACTGCATAATCACTTGCATCACTCATTAATTCAAATTCATGTCCCCAGTCTGGTGATGTGATCACAGGAGCAGAAACTGATTTAGCTTTGAGGGTGTTAAAGGCATCTAAACATTCATCATCAAACACAAACACATCCTCCTTGTTCAATAGGTTGCTGACAGGTTTTGCAATTTTGGAGAAGTCTTTAATGAACAGTCGATAAAAGCCTGCATGGTCCAAAAAACTGTGGATGCCTTTCACATTGACTGGAGGTGGAAGTTTATCAATAACATCTAGTTTTGCTTTGTCCACCTCGATTCCTTTTTTCGAAATCTTGTGTCCCAAAACGATTCCTTCATGAACCATAAAATGACATTTCTCCCAGTTAAGTACCAAATTGGATTCTTCACACCGTTGTAACACCTTGTCTAGATTTGCTAAACAATTCTCAAAAGATGCACCAAAAATTGAAAAATCATCCATAAAGACTTCAATGCATTTCTCTACCATGTCAGCAAAGATAGCCATCATACATCTTTGGAACGTAGCAGGAGCTTTACATAACCCAAATGGCATGTAGCGATAAGCAAAAACACCGAAGGGACATGTGAAAGCTGTCTTTTCTTGGTCTTGGGGGTCTACAACAATCTAATTATAACCTGAATATCCATCCAAAAAATAGTAGAAAGATTTCCCTGCAAGTCTTTCGAGCATTTGATCCATGAAGGGAAGCAGGTAGTGATCTTTTCTTGTGGCTTCATTAAGCTTTCTATAGTCGATGCACATATGCCATCCTGTGACTGTTCTGGTAGGAATTAGTTCATTTTGATCATTCTTCACTACGGTCATTCCTCCTTTTTTTGGAACCACTTTAATAGGACTAACCCATGAACTATTTGAAATCGGATAAATGAGGCCCGCCTCTAGTAATTTGAGTAACTCTTTTCGTACCTCTTCCTTCATTATAGGATTCAACCTTCTTTGAGGCTGTCACACCGATATAAAATTGGTTTCCAGATTGATTTTATGCATACAATATGATGGGCTGATTCCCTTCAGATCTGAAATGTGCCAACCAATAGCCGCTTTATGACGTTTTAGAATCTGCACTAGTTGATCCTCTTCTTCCTTCTTTAAAGAGTTACTAATTATGACAAGTTTAGTCTCGTCATCTTCCAAGAATATATACTTTAGATGCGCTGGAAGGGTTTTTAATTCTGCTTTGGGCTTTTCTGGTGGTCTCATTTTCTCCAATTTTTCGAAAACCACACGATCAACACAATTGTCTTTCGAATCATCACACTCTTCATTATCGACTAAGCTGCCTATCTCATCACCCAATTCTCTTTCCAAAGGAAAATTTTGTATCATGGTTGAAGTTGTTAATACTATTTCATGTTCCACCTCTTCCTCCTCAGAACAAGCATCACCCATATCTGAATGTTTCATGGCCTCAAAGAGGTCAAAAGAGACTTTTTGATCCTCTACAGTGAGTTCCAATCTAACTTTCTCTGTTCCTCTAACATAGCCAACAGCGACCGAGCAGGAGTATTCTGGAGTACTGGAGACTTCAGACGTTTCCTCTTCAGTGGTCATCTGATGATGGATAGAGGTAACTTGAAAAATGCTTTCTTGATACGTTTCAATCTCTACACGTTCTTCCTCTTGTTTAGCCATAGTGTTAGCCATGTCATCCACCAACTTACTAATCTGAGTTGCAGTTCTTCTAAAAGCCTGTTGCATTGACTCTATTGTATCTTTAAATTGCATTAGTAGATCATCCAGATTAATAACTCTTTCTTCTTTATTATCATAATCTGGTTGCCAACATGACTCTCAGTGATAGCCTGCAGAAGACTGGTTCCTTTGAAATTGAGTTCCCTGCTGTTGCATTCCATAACAAGATCCTTTAGAGCTGGCTTGGTATGTCATGAAGTCTGCCAAAATACTCTCAAGATCAGGGACTCTTTCCTCTTCCAGGTATTCATACATGACCGGTTCCTGTCTTCGGTCATGATTATTTATAGAATAAAAATAACAACTGTCTTTATGTTGCTCTCCTCTGGCTAAATCATAGTTCATTAATGGGATTGAGATAATAATCTTCATGATATAGCAGTGAAGGTGTTGCCTTAGTTAGGAGTACTAAATCACCTGTATGAGAGTCTATACACGTAGAATACTAATAGGAGCAGTTATCCAGTTCAATAAGAGAAGATAAATATAACTTCAAGAACAAATATTCACAGAAACAATCAAAGAATAACAAATAAAGAATAGACACCTAAAAACGAGCTAACTTCCAAAATAAAAAGAAGTTCCCCGGCAACGGCGCCAAAAACTTGTTCGGCTTCCTGCAAGTGTACTGGATCGCATAAGTAGTATAAAATGGTAAGAACCGAGTATCGAACTCTCGGGGAACATGTGTTATCTGGCAAGCTATTTTGATAAATAGGCGTCTGGTATGAAAATATGACTGTGGTTATGAATAGGTATTTAAACTGTTTAGGCAAAAAGAAAGAAAATCACGCAAGAGAAATACTGTGTAAAAACAAGTAGAGAATGCGTTGGTCTTCCTATAGGTTCCTGATGCTAAAAAGGATGTTCTCTATTTAACAATGCTCATGCGTTCTTATGTTGTCTCCTGGACTGCTAGACCCTGATTCCTCATGATAGCCTAGCCTAGTCCTGATCAAGCCTCGTCCGCAGATTCCTCTTGTAAGACTAAACTCAACCAAGACTGCATTAAGACACACATACACAACTAAGTTCTTGTACCTCGATCCCTCATGATAGCACAACAACTTAGTCCCGTACTATCAAGGACTTTGGAATCAGACCAGTTCCCATTGTTGAATGATCCTAACAAAGCATGCATCTACGTGATCAAGGTAAAAGCACACCGGAATGAAAAGCAGATAGCACAGAGAACACACAAAACATCATTACATGGATAGAAGTATATTTACATCAGGTACTTACAGGGAAGATCCAACAGAGGATTTAGCTTTCCATAGTCCGGAAACCTCCATTACAAAAAAGAGAAGAACAAGATGAAAGACTGCAAAAACACAAGTGGTGAGGATGTCTCCTTCACCTCTAGGATCTCACAATCACTCACAAACTCATCTCAAGCTCTTAGAACGGCTTCCGCTTCGAACTCGCTTCTCTACAGATCTTCACACAGCAAAATCTCTCAGAACTCTCTGGAACTTGGACTTTTCTCTCTCTAGAACCTTCATGCATGCAAAGCTTCTCAAGAAAAGTGCCAAACTCCCTTTGCAAATCTGATTTTAGGCTTAAATAGGTGGCCTTGTTTGTGCTCGTACGCCTAGCGCAGATCTAGGTTGCTTAGCGCACATAAGTGGATTTTGGCTTAGCGCGCTTGTTTCGCTTAGTGGATGAGCTGAAGCGGTGCGCTTAGCGAACTTGACAACTCATCTTCTTCTGGATGCTTCCTCACGCTTAGCCACTAAAGGTTGCGCTTAGCGAATTCTCACTAAGCCAGCAGCTTGGCTTAGTGAAAGAGTGAAAAATAGCACTTTGCCAAAGTTGCCTATTTAACCTGAAATTGAGAGAAATTGATTATTAAAAGCACAAAACAAAGGTATAAGTTATCTATTACCTATATTTAACAAAAAGTACTTATAGTATTACAAAACAACCATAAATTGGGAAAGTTTGATACAATATACACAGGTTTTATACACAAAAGTTAGTCGTATTTATCGACTAACAATGCCCCTGTGTATGAAGGATTGCAAAGTGATTCAAAAAAGCCTTTGTATACGGGGTGCAAGAATTCCTTGGCGTTGTTGTCAGTGGTGTTAAGTCTGGTTAATGTCAAGGCTAGATATGGGTGGAGTGACAAAAGCTTTACTTTACTGCTTCAAGTAGTGCATGATCTGCTTCCAGAGGAAAACACATTGCCTAAAAGTTACTATCAAGCTAAGAAGACATTTTGTCCGATGGGTATGGAGTATCAGAAGATTCATGCTTGCCCGAATGATTGCATATTATACAGGCATTAATTCAAAGAAATGTCCAAATGCCCTAGGTGTGGGGCACCACAGTACAAAGTGAAGGATGATGAGGACTGCAATTATGATGAAAACTCAAAGAAGTGCCCTCCAACGAAGGTGTTGTGGTATCTTCCCATCATTCCATGGTTTAAGCATCTTTTTGCTAATGGAGATGACACAAAAGACCTTACCTGGCATGCAAATGGGAGAAACTCTAATGGAATGGTTCGTCATTCGGCTGATTGCTCCCAATGGAAGAAGATTGATGGTTTGCATCCGGATTTCAGCAAAGAAGCAAGAAATCTTAGGCTTGGACTAGCCAGTGATGGAATGAATCCATATGGCAATTTAAGCACTCAACACGGTTCATGGCCAGTTCTACTAGTAATTTACAATTTGCCTCCTTGGTTGTGCATGAAGCGAAAATACATGATGTTGTCTATGATGATATCGGGCCCAAAACAGCCAGGAAATGACATTGATGTTTATCTAAGTCCGTTGATTGAAGACCTGACAAAGTTGTGGGATGAGGGGGTTTTAGTATTTGATGGCTTTCGCAAGGAGACTTTTCAAATGCATGCAATGCTTTTTTGTACCATTAATGACTTTCTAGCATATGGGAATCTGAGCGATTATAGTGTTAAGGGTCATCATGCATGCCCTATCTGTGAAGAAGACACAAGCTACATACAATTGAAACATGGTAGAAAAATAGTGTACACTAGGCATCACTATTTTCTAAACCCTCATCACCCTTACAGGAGATTGAAAAAATCATTTAATGGAAGTAAAGAGCACGAAACTGTGTCGATCGCATTGATTTGTGAGCAGGTCTTCCAGTGGGTTCAACACCTGAATACTGTATTTGGAAAGACCCAGAAGAAGGATAAAAGTAAGACTTGCATATGGAAGAAAAGGTCCATTTTCTTTGATCTTCCCTACTGGTCTGATCTGGATATTAGACATTGTATTGATGTTATGCATGTGGAGAAAAATGTATGTGATAGTGTCATTGGGACGCTCCTTAACATTCAAGGCAAGACGAAAGATGGTCTGAATACCCGTCAAGATCTAGCTGACATGGAAATACGATCGCAGTTGCATCCAAGGTCTGATGGTAAAAAAATATACTTGCCTCCAGCTTGTCATACTTTGTCCAAAAAGGAGAAGATCAGTTTTTGTCAGTGTCTGCATCGGGTCAAAGTCACAAGGATACTCTTCAAATATTAAGAGCCTTGTGCAGTTGAAGGAGCTTAAGCTGGTAGGGTTAAAGTCTCACGATTATCACATGTTGATGCAACAATTGTTAGTCGTGGCCATACGAGACATTTTTCCTAACAAAGTCAGGTTAGCCATAACTCGCCTGTGTTTTTTCTTCAATGCCATATGTAGCAAAGTCCTTGATCCTATCAAGTTTGATGACCTGGAAAATGAGGCTGCAATTATACTGTGCCAGTTGGAGATGTATTTTCCTTCTGCTTTCTTTGACATCATGGTTCACTTAATTATTCATCTAGTCAGAGAAATCAAATGTTGTGGTCCTGTTTATTTGCAGTGGATGTACCCGGTTGGGCGATACATAAAGATCTTAAAAGGGTATACCAAGAATCTAGATCGTCCGGAAGCATCTATTTTTGAAAGGTACATTGCAAAAGAAGCCATTGAATTTTTTTTAGAGTACATTGAAAAAGCTAAACCTGTTGGCCTTCCTGAGTCTCGCCATGACGATAGAGTGGGCGATAAGGGTTCAAGAGGACTGCATGTTATCACTCCAAGTGTAGAAGATTTGTTACAAGCTCACTTGTATGTGTTGAATAATACTAATGAAGTTTTGTCATACATACTTCAGCATGAAGGTTTAGTCAAACAAAGTAATCCAAAAATGTCAAAGAACTGGGTCTTGAAAAAGCATAACAAGACTTTCTTTGATTGGTTTAAAGATACAATCTTTGCTGATGAAAATGCTTTTGAAACATTAAGAAAGGTAGCATATGGGCCTAAAAGAAATGTTATAACTTGGCAAGGATATGACATAAACAAGTATTCCTTTTACACAAAAGCACAAGATGAGAAAAGTACAATGCAAAACAGCGGGGTAACCCTAAGGGCTGAATCTCAACACTTCGCAAGTGTACATGATAACAATCCTTGTGTAGCTTCCATCCCTTACTTTGGGCTCATTGATGAAATTTGGGAGCTTAACTATGTCAAATTTATTGTATATGTTTTCAAATGTAAATGGGTTGACAACAACACCGTGTGCAGACCGATGATGTAGGATTTACATTGGTAGACCTAAAGAAACTGGCTTACCACAATGACCCTTTCATCATGGCAGGACAAGCTAAACAGGTATTTTATGTGCAAGACCCTTGTGATGAAAGGTGGTCCATGGTTCTACACGAGAAAACAATTGGTGTTAATGTAGAAGATGATGATTCATACATGGACACTTATGTTAGTCCTTTGTCCACACAAATGACTCCTAATGTCATCGGAGAAGAAGAAGTCGATGACGTTCATGCTAATCGTAATAATCATGATGAAGGAGAACTAATTAACATCGTCTAATGTAATTTTCTAATTATGTATTTCATTTCGGTACATTCATTTACATAAATGATTCTATTTTTTGATCATGTTAACTAACTCAAGTTATTTTCTTTACAAGCCCATGGCTACTCCACCTGCCTCGCCTCCTTCTCCTCCTCCTTCTCCTCTTCCTCCTGTAGTAGCATCAGCATCTCCGTCTACCTTGAAGCGGATTCGCAAAGCCACACGGCTACGATCCTTGGCCACTAGACCACCTGGGGCAGAGAGACCAGTGGTCCACATCGATCCTGCGGCCGGGAAGGCCAACGATTCCCACAAGAAGAAATTAAGAACATATTTGGAGATTGTCACTCGTGATAAGGTCAACGTGACATACGAGACTTGGAGGGAAGTCCCTGCTGCTCAGAAGGATTTGATATGGGAGGATATTCAGGTATTTTAGTTTTCATCTTTGATTTTATTTATTAGCCAAAATGTATAATTTACTAACAATAAAACCTAATTTATTGTTTGTTAGGAGAAATTTGATATCCCTGAAGCTTCTGACGGTAGGACAAAGAAGAAAGTACTTCAGACTATTGGTAAGCGGTGGAGAGAGTTTAAATCTGATTTGACGAGGAAATGGGCACTTACAGCTAACAAGGACAATGTGGACGACACTATTTGTGAAAAATACGGCATTAGTAAAGAGAAATGGGCCTAGTTTTGTCAGACCCGCAGAGACCCCTCGTGGGAGGTATGTACTTTGTCATTTTAATTGTTTTCCACTAAAAATTCAGTTCTTATAATACATTGTAGTAATCATTTTCATTAATGTTCGATTTTTGCAGGATGTGCAGAAAAAGGCATAGGCCATCCAGAAGCATAACACCGCCCCCCACATGTTGTCTCGTGGGGGTTATGAATATTTAGAACAGAAGCTGATGGTTGAGAAAACAAAGAAAAAACTGGAGGAAGCTACTCAGTTCGGAAGCACTGAGGGTGTCATTGACCCTCCATCTCCCATAAGACGACATGAGAAGTGGAAGATGGCTTGCACCAAGAAAACTGGGCAGATGACGTCTGAGGCAACTAAGGAAATTGTTGAGAAGATTATAAGTCATTTTCAATTAAGAATTGTAATTATATTTGTTTATTCTGTGAATGACTAAACAAATATATGTGTTTTGTACAGGATTCTTTGGAGGAGTAGGCGTCATAGGGTTTGCTTGTCCCCCATGCACGTCACCATGCACATCAGGATCTCCTGACTGCTGCCATTGGACGACCAGAACACCCTGGCCGTGTGCGTGCTGCTGGAGCCGGTATCACCATAAAGCAATTCTTTGGATTGGCTCCACAAACCTCCCGCAGTTCTTCCTCCATGGCTCCCGAAGAACTGGAGCAGCTGACTCAACAAATCAGGGACCAGCTGGAGGAGTCAATCACAAAAAACGTGACTCGACAGCTGATGTTATCCTTTAGTCAAATGCAGTCCCAGTTGCAATCATAGATACAATCACAGGGACTTGCACTGCCTCTGGAGCCTGAGGTTGGTCCCTCAGCTGCTCGTGTCAACACAAAGGGTAGTTGTGTTGATCCCTCACCGACCAATCCAAACATGGGTGACTCAGACAAATGCAGGTTGTACATCGAAGAAAATCCTTCTTGCCCGGTTACTGATGCAATCCTACCTCCCAAGGGCATTGGATAGAAGACTCTAAGAAGATTGGGCCAAAGATGCAAGAGAAGGCCCTAGGGTTCCCATGAGCCTTAGGGTAGATTTCGGGCCCATGGGCTAAGTATGAGCCCACTTATCTTTGTACATATTAGATTAAGGTTTCATTAATTTTGGGTCTTGTATTTAGGGCTCCATAATGTAGGTAGGGTACCCTAGAAATATAGGATTTTTCAGCCCTTGTATTTTAGGGCACCTAGACTAGTTTTTGTATTAGGGGTAGTTTTGTAATTTCACATGCACTAAGTGAATATTTGATGTGTGTGGTTGGAAATAAAATGATAAGGGGAAGACAATAGAAAAACAACCCCTTATGGCTAGTATGCAAGAGAAGACTAGCTCTATGAAGTGCTTTAAATGTCTTGGAAAAGGACACATTACTTCTAAATGCCCCACCAAGAAATCCATGATTATGAGGGGCCAAGACATTTATAGTAGCCAAGATGAGGCGACTACTTCACCTTCCTCTAGTGAAACTGAAGAACCAAAAGGGGAAGAATCTAGTGAAGAAGGACAACCTTTAATGGTTAAGGAGGAGTGTAAGGAGGTAAGTGTCTCCTCCAAGAGGTTAGTTAAGAAGGAAAGTAATTTTGAAATAAAGACAAATATTAAAGAAACTTCCCATCTTAGACAACCTCCACATCTTCTCCTTTGTAAAAAGACACTTGTTAGCATTGCCACACTTCTTGGGCTTAAGGTTATTCCTTAAGTAAATGAGTTATTGGATGAGGGTTTCGTTCGTAAGAGCTTAAATCCTTGTGCTTTGTTGGTGCCCAAAATAGGTATTATTAGGCACCAAATCCCTACAATAAGTGATATGATGAATTTGTTGAGTGTTGCAACCCTCTTTTGTAAAATCAGTTATGCACCCAATGTCTTCATGATTCATGTACATACGGACTCATTAGGTAGGTTTCTTCTTATTTTTGGTTTTAATACAAACTTAGGTGCTCATATGGGACACCTTAGGTTTGTCGTATTTTTTTGTAGGAATAATCAACATAAAAATACAGAAAAAGGTACGCTTTATTGCACTACTTTCCTTAATTTTTTAAATAGTGATCAAGGCGTTCCCACGGACCCTAAGAGAATAAAGGTCATTCTTGATTGGCCCACTCCACCAAGTATAAGGGAAATCTGGGGCTGCCATGACTTAACAAACTTTTACAAAAGGTTTGTCCCATATTTTCTATACTTGTAGCACCACTCATAGAGTTGGTGAGGAACCATGTTCCCTCATGGGAAGATGTCCATGAAAGGAGTTTTCAGACCTTACCCTACTCTAACATACCCAACACCACTAATACATATGTTTTTATTCTTTTTACAGGTGTCAAGGGAAGGAGCCCAGAGTATGAAGAACCTCGGGATTTGAGGTCAAATCCTTTCCAAGGTGGAGGGGATGATGCCATGAGTTGCCGAGTCACCACTAATACATAAGTCGGCCAAGCAAGGAAGGTGTGAATTGCCAGCCCCACTAAGGAAACCTCATTAGTGGGTACAGGAATGGGAGCATCTGGATCTTTAACCTCCTCCACACCCACCTTTACTTGGCCAGGAAAAAAAGGAGTGTTATGAACAACAATGGATCACTCATAAACTCTCCCCAGGGCAACCAGGCGGGTAAGATTTGCTTCGATGTACAAGCCGCATCTATCTGAGTCACCCGTCTTAGGATCGTTTCCTGAGGGATCAACACAACTCCCCTTTGTGCTTACTCGAGGACTTGAGGGACCAACTAGAGGCTCCGAAGGCAGTGCAAGTCCCTGAGATTGCATCTAGGACTGAAACTAGGACTACATCTGGCTGAACGATGCCATGAGTTGCCGAGTCACTTTTTCTGTGATCTACTCCTCTAGCTGGTCCCTGATTTGCTGGGTCAGCTGCTGCAATTCTTTAGGAGACAGTAAGGAAGAGTTGTGGGATGTCCGTGGAGCCAATCTGAAGTATTGCTTGATGGTGACACCGGCTCCAGCAGCACGGACACGTCCAGGGTGCTCTAGACGTCCAATAGCAGCAGTGAGAACATCCTGACGTCCATGGGGGACGAAGGATCCCTGTGTCGCCTGCTCCTCAAAGGAATCCTGCACAAAAAAGACATAGTTGTAATGGCATTCACAAAATATTGAAATATAATTCTAATGGTTAGTTGAAAATGACTTACGATCTTCTTAGCGATTTCCTTTGTGACCTCAGTCGTCATCTCCCATGTTTTCTTTGTGCGGGCCATCTTCCACTTCACGTGGCGTCTGACGAGGGATGGAGGTTCGATGATGCCATCAACGCTTCCTTACTGTGCAGCTTCCTCCAGCTTCATCTTGGTCTTCTCAGCTAGGAGCTTCTGCTTCAAATATTCATAACCCCCACGAGACAAAATGTGGGGGGTAGTGTTCTGTTTCTAGATGGCCTGTGCCTTTTTCCGCACATCCTACAAAAATAAAACAATAATATTTCAAATTGCTAGAATGAAGTATAACAAGTTAATGTTTTTTGAAAAACAACTTAAATGGCAAGGTACATACCTCCCAAGAAAGGTCTATGCGAGTCTGGCAAAACTGGGCCCATTTTTCCTTTCTTTTGCCATATTTCTCACAGACAGTGTCGTCCACACCGTCCTGATTGGCTGCAAGGGCCAATTTCCTCGTGAGGTCTGATTTAAACTGCCTCAATCTCTCGCCGACAGTCTAAAGCAACTTCTTTTTCGTCCTACTATCAGAAGCCTCTGGGATTTCAAATTTTGACAATAACAAATAAGGTTTATTTGTTATAATAATGTATTTTTGGCTATTAATTAAACAACATCAAATAAGAAAAGAAAAATACCTGAATATCCTCCCAAATCAAGTCCTTATGAGCTGTAGGGACCTCCTTTCAGTTCTCGTACGTGACGTCCACCTTATCACGCGCCGCAATCCCCAAATATGTTCTTAATTTCTTCCTGTAGGGACCTTCGGCCTTGCCAGTAGTAGGATCTACGTGGACCATTGGTCTGTCAGCACCAGGTGGTCTGGTAAACAAGGATCATAGATGTGAGGCTTTGTGTGTCCGCTTCATAGCAGACGACGAAGATGATGCGTCTGAAGGAGGAGGAGGAGAAGGAGGAGAAGGTGAGGCAGTTGGAGAATCCATAATCCTTTATATGTCATCAAAATGTAAATTTCGATTACAGACAAATATCGACATCAACAGTTCTTTATGTAACTAAATTGGAAATCTGGGTTTCGTGGGTGCTTATGCTTTATCATTGTAGTTGGGTATGTGTCTTTTTTTGTGAATATGTTAGAGGTTTGACAGATTCATTTTATCTGTAATTCATTGTTATCTGAGGCTTTTGGATTGGAGAGGGACGATCTCTCACTCTGTGTGTGTGTCTCTCTGTGTTTGTGTGTCTCCATATGTTTACTTACATTTTTATTAAAAGAAAAAATCAACTAATAATTGGGAGAAGTACATGTCTTTGCCTACTTCAATATATTTTGTGATGATTTAGGAGTAAAGAACAATATTATGCTCCTCGCTATTATGAAATGACCAAGAAAGAACATATCAATTCTTTAAATAACAACATGCATGATGTTAGGGGTCAAGTAGTCTAAAGGCCCAATTTAAGCAACAGGAAATGGGTGGTACAAATCAATTGTGTCAACTAAGATTTGGCGAGAATATACTACAAAGGATGGGAAGGGAAAACAGTGAAGGTGACTCACAATTCACAGGTAACTAATGGAAAAGAGGTCTTGTATAAGACCCTTACAGTGAAGGAGGGAGGGAGGGAGAGGCTGCTTTGTGACTCTATTTCTGCATCTTGAGGCTATAAGCTAGGCATAGGTGCAACTTCACCATCATCTACACATTTAGTAAGTATGGGCCAAGTTCTTGACTGTGAGATTGTGGAAAAGATAGAGCTTTTCTTTTGTACAAATAATTTGTATTACTTTATGGATCATTAGTAATTAATTTTTATTAACTTGCTGATAATCAGGTAGACTTTCTTTAATTTTTTGTACATCTAATTTCATATTATCTAATAGTTCCTAATGCATGCTCCAAGGGTATCTCTTGTTTAACATAGTCCTTCATAAGCAGAGCCTGATAATGAAATGTTACTACCAAGTATCTTAATCAAACAAATAGAAGATTTATATTGAAAACCACAATAAAAGTGCATTAGTATACTATCTTACAAAAACTTTTTTCTTTTTAATTCTTTAAGCCACTGGTTACTATTCTCCAACCTTTTATTATAGTTATAGATAAACAACATTATGAAAAGTTTGAGAGCAACAAGCATCATCATAATGTGACATCACCGACATAGTTACAACTTGCTCTTCCTAATAGGCCCCATCTCCTTTGCCTTTGTCCTCAGCAATTGCTTTTGTGTCTTGCTAGTAGCAATCTTTGATTAATGTATTTAACAAAATTATTGATGAGCATATTCAATTAGACAAGGGACTGTTGGATCAAGTGGCCTCAAAATAATTAAGAAGGGGGGGGGGTTGAATTAATTATTCCTAAACCTTTACTAATTAAAAATTACTCTTCTAAGGCTTTTACTAAGTTGTTAAGAGAATAAGGAGTAGAAGAGAAACTTAATAGAAAGTAAAAGCGGAAATTAAAAAGCACAACGGAAAGTAAAAGAGTAGGGAAGAAGGAGACAAACACACAAGAGTTTTTATACTGGTTTGGCAACAACCCGTACCTACATCCAGTCCCCAAGCGACCTGCAGTCCTTGAGATTTCTTTCAACCTTGTAAAAATCCTTTTACAAGCAAAGATCCACAAGGGATGTACCCTCCCTTGTTCTCTTTGAAACCCTAGTGGATGTACCCTCCACTAGAACTGATCCACAAGAGATGTACCCTCTCTTGTTCTCAGTCAAACCTAAGTAGATGTACCCTCTACTTGTACCACAAAGGATGTACCCTCCAATGTGTTAAGACAAAGATCTCAGGCTGTTAAACCTTTGATACTTTGTGAATGGGGATACAAAAGAATTCTCAGGCGGTTAGTCCATTGAACACTTTTGTATTAGGGAAAGGGAAGAATCAAAAGAATTCTCAGGCTCTGTCGTTTAGAATTCTTTGACAAGGGAGAAGGGAGACACAAAATAATTCAGGCAGTTAGTCCTTCATTCTTTTGGAAAAGGGAGAACAGAGACACAAAAAGAATTCACGCGGTTAGTCCTTGGCGAATTCTTTTTGGCAAAGGGAGAAGAGAATGAAAAGACGAATAGCACAAGGTTTCAAGGTTTAGAAAACCAAAAAACTTCAGAAAGCTTTTGGTACAAAGAAGAAGAAGAAGTTCAAAGAGATTTAGGGCTTGTAAAAGATTAATTGAGTAAGTGTTCAAGATACTTGAAATGCAAAACAAAGCCTTGCTTTTATAGACTCTGATGCAATCCTACCCTGCAAGGGCATTGGGTAGAAGACTCCAAGTAGATTGGGCTAGAGATCCAAGGGAAGGCCCTAGGGTTCTCATGAGCCTTAGGGTAGATTTTGAGCCCATGGGCTAACTATGAGCCCGCTTATCTTTGTAAATATTAGAATAGGTTTTTCCTTCGTCTGGGCCTTGTATTTTGACCATTCTAGTAGTATAGGGTTTTAGCCTTGTATTTCGGGGTATTTTGAGTAGTCTTTGTAGTAAGGACTTTTTTTTTATTTTCATGTTTTTTGTCATGGGGGTGAGCTTAGCTATTATAGGGGGTGTGTAGCTAAGCTCTAGCTTCTCATCTCAAGGAGGTGAGCTTAGCTATTAGAGAGGTATGTGTAGCTAAGCTCTAGCTTCTTTAGGAATCTTCTTAAGGAAGCTTCTCAAGGAAGTGAGCTTAGTTATGAGAGGGGTGTGTGTAGCTAAGCTCTAGCTTCTCAAGGAAGTTTTCTCAAAGAAGCTTCTCAAGGAAGTTTTCTCAAGAAAGCTTCTCAAGAAAGCTACCTAGTCTATAAATAGAAACATGTGTAACACTTGTTGTAACTTTGATGAATGAGAGTCTTGTGAGACACAACTCAAAGTTCAACTTCTCTCCCTTTTTCTTCCTTCAATTTCGTGCTCCCCCCTCTCTCTTTCTCTCCCTCTTTCTTTTCCTCCATTGAAGCATCCTTCCAAGCTTCTTATCCAAGGCTCATCTTGGTGGTGAAACTCCTTCTTCCATGGCTTATTCCCTAGTGGATGGCGCCTCCTCTCACCTCTTCTCCTTTGTCTTCCGCTGCATCTCCATGGTGGAAAATCACCATTAAAGGACCTCATTGAAGCTCAAAGGTCCAGCCTCCATAGAAGCCCCACAAGCAAGCTTCTATCAAGTGGTAATCAGAGCACAAGAGCTTCAAGTAGGTGCTCCTTGAACCTCCATTAATTTTTTGCTTTACCTTCTCTTCCATTGTTGTTTCTTCATTTTTTTCTCCATGTATCTCCTCACATGTCTTGTGGTAAATGTTTTTAACATGATTCTTTAGAGTTTCCACTGATTAAACTTGCTATAGAAGCTAGATTTGATTTTCTATGGTTCAAATTTCTTGTTCTTGTTCTTGAACCATGAATTGTGTTGAGTTTAGGTTCCTTTGAGTTTTGTCTTGTTATTTTTTGTGGCTGAAACCCAAACCATAAAATTCTTACAAAAATATTAAAGTAGAAGAAAACCTCAAAAATCTAGAGTGACTTGTTCACCTATTGTAGTTTTGTCATACAAGTCATGTCTAGTCATGAAACTTGTCACATGAGATTTCTTATGTTGTGCTGAATTTTATTTTCTTGTTTCTTTGTCTAACTCATTTGTTCATGAGTGTATGAAATTATTTTAGCCTATTATTTTATTTGAGTCAAATCTTTCATGTTAATTAGTCCTTAACATGTTCATGCAAAATTCTTAGAGAGTCTTTGATTGTGAACCTTTTCTAGAACTTTTAGGTTTCCTTATGATTGTGTCTATTGTGAATTTGAGTTTTGGTGATTGAATTGCTGGCTGAAATGTTGATCCTAAGTGAATATTGAACTCCTAAAACTGTGGTAAACAATCCTAGTGAGTTCAACATACATAAGAGGGATGAAAGTAAGCCCAAGGAAATCAATATACCATGCTTAAAAAAAATCGCTGGTGCTGGCAGCTTGGACATACAAACTTGTAAAAATTACTGAGAATTGGTTACTTCGAATTTTGAGCTGAAATTTTTACTGAATTTTCAAGACATCTGGAAAAAATTTATAAAAAAAGAAACAATTGATTTGGATAAAAGTAAAAAATACAAAAAATCACACAAGTTGGCAGAAAAAAAAACAGTATCCAGAAAAAAAAAAGGTGAAAGGGAAGTGTGCTTGTTGTTTTGGCTCAAAATTTATTCTATAATTGGTGCCTATTTTATGCCAATCTTAGTTCCTAAATTTCAATTGAAAATTAGTGTGAAAACAAGTGCCAAAGCTAGAGGTTTGTTGAGTCTTTTTTTTCAGTTTTTTTTACTGTACTCTAGAACCATTCTAAGTTTCTCTTTGAGTCCTAGCTTTCTTCTATGTCCTTTTTCATTGCTTTAATTGTTGAGTAATCCTTGAAAAATTGTCTTGTTAAAAGTCCATTGGTTTAGCTTTCATTTCATTTTTTTTTTGTCCTTGATTATTGCTTGTCTCTTTGTTTCCTTGTTTGTGAGTTGCCATATAGGGAATTGGAAAGGAGGATTGGTGCCATGCCTTGAAGAATTTGAGTCAAGAAGCAAGGGGCCAACCACCTTAAGAGCTATTGGACTAAGAAGCACTTCAAATTGAGTGAATCACAAAAGAGATAACATCCACCAAAATTGAGGACGTTTTGTAATTTTTTAATTTGCAATTTACTTACCTTTATTGCTTTCAAGTTTTGTAACAAAAAGGCCTTTCATTGGAAGTGTGTTGGGAGCCTCCAATAGGTTACCAAACTTCCATTTGTGTGTAATAATTTTAGGCAATATTTCCTTAGGATAGTGAGTGTTTTGTTGGGAACCTTGATGTGGTCATCCAAACACTCTTAGGATTCACTTAGTTTACTTTTCTTGCTTACTTTCATAGCTTATTTCCTTTACCTTCCATTGTCAAACCGCCTAGATAGCTTTCCTTTTACCAATTAGTTGTTTACCTTATCTTTCACACCTCTTTTAGTGTTTATTTTGGCTAGCTTCAACCATAGTTTCTTTTACCTTTTGTTTTCAAACCTCCAACAAGAAAGAACCACAACTTAGGAACCAACATGAGTCATCATTCATCTAATGTTAATGGCGAGGGTACTAGTCATAAAGACCCTTTATCTAGAATCTTAGATGAGTTGAGTTCCCTCAAGTTATGGAAAGAAAAACAAGAGAGAAAAGAAAAAGGAAAAAAAAGTGGAAGAAATAAGTCAAGATGAAAGAAAGAAAATAAGAGAGGAAGAAAGAAGAAAAATAATGAAAGAAATGAAAAGAGAAAAACATGCCTCCTATAGTAGTCATAACTCTTGCAAGAGCCTAAGTGAAGAACTTCGTGACTATTACGAAGGAAGGCATAGGTCACATCTTAGACCTCACTCCCATAGAAGAGAAAAGGAAAGAAAGCCTCAAGAGGCTAACATTAACCTCTCATACTTCCATGGGAAGGACAATGTAGAGGCTAACTTAGATTGGGAAATAAGGGTAGAGCAACAACTTAAAAAGAAGTCTACTTCAAAATCTTATGGCTCTCACTCTTATCTAAAGAAAGACCATGGTCAAGGCATCTTAGGGGTGACATCTTCTAAGCCCAAAGATGATAAGGGGAAGGCAATATAATAGCAAGCCCCTAAGGCTAGTATGCAAGAGAAAACTAGCTCTATAAAGTGCTTTAAATGTCTTGGAAGAGGACACATTACTTCTCAATGCCCCACCACAAAAACCATGATTATGAGGGACCAAGACATTTATAGTAGCCAAGATGAGGCTACTACTTCACTTTCCTCTAGTGAAAGTGAAGAAGCAAAAGGGGAAGAATTTAGTGAAGAAATCTACCCCCAAGAAGATGGACAACCATTAGTGGTTAAAGAGAAGTGTAAGGAGGTAAGTGTCTCCTCCAAGAGATTAGCTAAGAAGGAAACTCATTTTACAATAAAGACAAACATTAAAGAAACTTTCCCTCTTAGACAACCTCCACATTTTCTCTTTTGTAAAAAGGCACTTGCTAGCATTGCCACACCTCTTGGGCTTGAGTTTATTCCTCAAGTAAAAAAGTTGTTGGATGAGGGTTTTGTTCGCAAGAGTTTAAATCCTTGTGCTTTGTTGGTGCCCAAAATAGGTATTATTAGGCACCAAGTCCCTAAAATAGGTGGTATGATGAATGTTTTGAGTGGTGCAACCCTCTTTTGTAAAATCACTCGTACACCTAACATCTTCATGGTGTGTGTACATAGGGACCCATTAGGTAGGTTTGTTCTTATTTTTAGTTTCAATACAAACTTAGGTACTCATATGGGACACCTTAGGTTTGTCATACTTTTTGGTAGGAATAATCAATATGAAAATACAGAAAAAAGTATGTTTTATTGCGTTACTTTTCTTAATTTTTCAAATAGTGATCAAGGGGTTCCCATGAACCCTAAGAGAATAAAGGTCATTCCTGAGTGGCCTACTCCACCAAGTATAAGAAAAATTTGGGGCTTCCATGACTTAACAAACTTTTACAAAAGGTTTGTCCCATATTTTTCTATACTTGTAGCACCACTCATTGAGTTGGTGAGAAACCATCTTCCTCCATGGGAAGATGCCCAGGAAATGGGTTTTCAGACCTTACCATACTTCAACATACCAAACACCACTAATACATATGTTTTTGTTCTTTTTACAGGTGTTGAGGGAAGGAGCCCAAGGTATGAAGAACCTCGGGATTTGAGGTCAAATCCTTTCCAAGGTGGAGGGAATGATGCAATCCTACCCCGCAAGGGCATTGGGTAGAAGACTCCAAGTAGATTGGGCTAGAGATCCAACGGAAGGCCCTAGGGTTCTCATGAGCCTTAGGGTAGATTTCGAGCCCATGGGCTAAGTATGAGCCCGCTTATCTTTGTAAATATTAGAATAGGTTTTTCCTTCGTCTGGACCTTGTATTTTGGCCTTTCTAGTAGTATAAGGTTTTAGCCTTGTATTTCAGGGCATTTTGAGTAGTCTTTGTAGTAAGGACTTTTTTTTGTATTTTCATGTTTTTTGTCATGGGGATGAGCTTAGCTATTATAGGGGGTGTGCAGCTAAGCTCTAGCTTCTCATCTCAAGGAGGTGAGCTTAGCTATTAGAGAGGTATGTGTAGCTAAGCTCTAGCTTCTTTAGGAATCTTCTTAAGGAAGCTTCTCAAGGAGGTGAGCTTAGTTATGAGAGGTGTGTGTGTAGCTAAGCTCTAGCTTCTCAAGGAAGTTTTCTTAAATAAGCTTCTCAAGGAAGTTTTCTCAAGAAAGCTTCTCAAGGAAGCTACCTAGTCTATAAATAGAAGCATGTGTAACACTTGTTGTAACTTTGATGAATGAGAGTCTTGTGAGACACAACTCAAAGTTCAACTTCTCTCCCTTTTTCTTCCTTCAATTTCGTGCTCCCCCCTCTCTCTTTCTCTCCCTCTTTCTTTTCCTCCATTGAAGCATCCTTTCAAGCTTCTTATCCAAGGCTCATCTTGGTGGTGAAGCTCCTTCTTCCATGGCTTATTCCCTAGTGGATGGCGCCTCCTCTCACCTCTTCTCCTTTGTCTTTCACTGCATCTCTATGGTGGAAAATCACCATTAAAGGACCTCATTGAAGCTCAAAGATCCAGCCTCCATAGAAGCCCCACAAGCAAGCTTCTATCAGACTCTTCATGTCTGGTCAAGACAACCATTAGAAGAGTTATGACTTTTAGAAAAACTTAAAAACCAATTTGAAAAAGTCAAAAACTATTTGAAGAGTTACATCTTTTGAATTTATTCAGAAACAATCACTAGTAATCGATTACCAAATCAGTGTAATCGATTACACAAAGCTTTTATGTGAAAGGATGTGACTCTTCACATTTGAATTTGAATTTTAACGTTCAAAGGCACTAGTAATCGATTACCAAAACATTGTAATCCATTACAGCTTTTTGAAACTAATTGGAACGTTGTAAATTCAATTTGAAAACTTTTTCAAAACAATTTTGCTACTGGTAATTGATTACAACAATCTGGTAATCGATTACCAGAGAGTAAAAACTCTTTGGTAAACATGTTTTGAGAAAAATCATGTGCTACTCAATTTTTGAGAAAAACTTTTCATACTTATCTTGATTAAGCCTTCTCTTGAGGCTTGAATCTTGATCTTGATTCTTGAGATCTTGAACCTTGAATCTTGATTCTTGACTCTAAACTTTCTTCTTGAGTCTTGAATTCTTCTTGATTCTTATCTTGAACTCTGAATTGTTCTTGATTCACTTGAGTTGTTCTTTGATTGATCTTTGATTCACTTGAGTTGTTCTTTGATTGATCTTTGAGCTTTTTTTCATCACCTTAGTCATCATCTTTTGTTATCATCATTGTTATCATCAAAACACCTTTGATTCACCATGAAGCTTTGCTTCTACAGGGACAAGACAATAAGGTGAAGGATTTTGTGGATGTTATGTTAGGCTTTGTTGGTAGCAAGGAATATGAATACCGTATTGAACAGCCCAACATCAATGCTATATTGCTAGTAAAGGGAATGACAATTTTGCAATATTCTTTCCTCATACATTTTCTTTTTCCATTTAAAAGTTGTGTATTTAACTAATAATTAGTATAGCTGCAAGTGCATAGCTAGTTGTCTCTGTTCTCACTTCTTCATGCATGTTTCTTTTACACTATCATGCAGGATATGCTATTGGGTTCAATGGATACTTCGGCTACAGCAATTGAGTGGACACTTTCAGAGCTCCTAAAGAATCCACGGGTGATGAAGAAAGTCCAAATGGAGTTGGAAACTATGGTGGGTATGCAGAGGAAGGTGAAGGAATCAGACTTGGACAAGTTGGAGTATTTGGATATGGTTATAAAGGAAAAGATGAGGCTCCATCCAGTGGCACCGTTACTAATGCCACACCAATCGAGGGAAGATTGCATGGTTGGAGACTTTTTCATACCAAGAAAATCAAGGGTGGTAGTAAATGCATGGGCAATTATGAGAGACTCAAGTGCATGGAGTGAGGCAGAAAAGTTCTGGCCAGAGAGATTTTTTTTTCTGAAATAAGCTCATTTCATTTGTGTGTAAATAAAATCTTGAATAAAGGTGATATGTACTAAAAATATATGGTGACTAACATAGAATTGCGACTACCTAACTAAAAACGTGAGCAACTCAATTAGCTTGCTCCTACCAAAAACTTAAAACCAAAGTTTGGATAAGAATTTAATCTATGTTTACACATTTAATCTATGGAAAATCAAAGAACAATATGTCAATAAGATTTGTGTTGAGTAACCTGATTGCAAAAGCAATGTGGACAACAAGGTCAATGTCTGGAGCTAACAAGAAGATGATTGAGGCACTAGCTACTAGGAAGAAGGAAAAGTATCTGAAGAATCTGGAGCTTGGTCGGATTTTTAAACTATACAAATCAGAAAAGGTCAAATAATCATAAATCAATAATTTCTTTGTAACTTTTGGTTCAAAACATTCACAACAGTTATTTTTCTTTCTTTCTTATAGTGCTAAAGTTCAAACACTAGAGACAACTTTCACTATTCATTATAAACCATTTGAACAAAAATAATCATTATGTAAGCAAGTTTAATACATATATAGATATCTAGACACATATTACACTGACTTGCAATATTTTAAAAGCTAATAGTCATTATAATGTTTTTTATAATGTAAAATTTGGTTGAAATCAGGTAATTCACAATAGATCCTTTTCTTTCTTTTTATAAGTGCCCCTCTTGATAGTTCATAGCAAACCATTTAAAAGCTATTTTCCAAAGTTTCAATTATCTTTTTAATCAATAGTTGTTAGGTTGTTAGTGATAGAGATTCGAACATGTAATCTTGAAGGTGTGTGCCTTTTGTTTCAGTGGCATTGAGACAGTTGTCTTAAGTTGGTGATTTCACAAAAGCCTCTTAGGACACCACTCAGCTACCACGTTCTGCCTTATTAAGCATCATCTACATTCACCAAAATAGAGTTTTTGAGAGATTCTTGGGGGGTGGATCGGATAGTTCCATTGCAGCTTTTTAATTATAAAATAAAATTTGTAATTCACCAAAACTTTGCACTTGACATTCTAACAATAAATAATTACAAAAGGATGGACACAAATTTTATGTCAATTTAATTCTACATAGTTTATAACTTTGACCTTGATAAGTAAATTAGCAATCATAATAGAACAAAGCTAATAATATTGTATCTTTCATAACAAGAGGCATATATCAGAGAATAAAAAACTTTAGATCTATCCAAAACAAGTCCAAAACACAAGTCCACCTGGGAATGATCTTTAATTATTTTATTGAAAACTTGCAAACATAGGCTAGAAATAACTACTAGGCCCATGTTATTCTCACACCCTTTTCTCTATTCTCACTATTTTTTATTCAGTTTTTAACCCCCCAACCTTTTCTCCTACCCCATCCCCTTTAAAATTCCTTACTTAACCCTACCCTTCTCCCTTGCACCCGCCATGGAATCCCTACTTCTTTCTCCCTCTCCCAGGAATCCTATTATCGTCATAACCCTACCTGATTTTTGTGTTAAATACACTCAATACTTTGACTATCCCAGCCCACTATAATATAGGAGTGGTGAATTATTCCTGATTTCACTTCCTCTTTAGTAAACCACCCATAAATAACAAGACAAAGTTATAAATAAATTTTGCAATAGGTAAAGATATAATTTTAAACAATCAGAAAAGGTGTAGCTATCACTTACTTGCTTTGGTGAGCTCTCTTTCTCCAGAAAACAATTGATGAGATCCACTGAATACAAAAAGATGAAATGGCATAAGTTCCATTTTCAAAGCTTTCATCAAATATATGCATGTTTTCAATAACGCAATTAGTAAACCAATCACACAAACCAATCATATAATAACCAATCACATATGATTGGTTTGTGTATACTCTATTTAGTTTCAATGTTTTATTCTAAATTGAAAGCTAGTATTGATTTGCTCCATTTTATGGACTCATATTAAATAGTTTAGAGAAGAGACGAGTGACAGGGAGTATGTAACGCCCTTCTTCACATTGATGTATGTTTTGTTTAGATTGAGGTTTGGCGCAGCTCGGGACATAAATGTGGATTAAATATTAATCAATATGAATAATGTGTATGACTTATGTAAATGAATCTAGCAAAATCAAATATATAAATAGAAAATTACATTAGACGATGTTAATTAATTCTCCTTCATCATGATCATTAAGATTAGCATGAACGTCGTCAGCTTCTTCTTCTCCGACAACGTTAGGAGTGATTTGTGCGGTCAAAGGACTAACATAGGTGTCCTTGTATGAATCATCATCTTCTACATTAACACCAATTGTTTTGCCCTGTAGAACCATCCACCACCTTTCATCACATGGGTCTTGCACGTAAAATACTTGTCTAGTTTGTTCTGCCATGATGAAAGGGTCATTGTGGCAACCAAGTTTCTTTAGGTCTACCAACGTAAATCCTATATCATCGGTGCGCACACTAGTGTTGTTGTCAACCCATTTACATTTGAAAACACAAACGATAAATTTCACATATTTAAGCTCCCAAATTTCATCAATGAACCCAATGTAAGGGATGGAAGCTACACAGGGATTGGCGTCATGCACACTTGCGAAGTGTTGAGATTCAGCCCTTAGGGTGACCCCGTTGTTCTGCATTGTACTTTTGTCGTCATGTGCTTTTGTGTAAAATGAATACTTGTTTATGTCGTATCCTTGCCAAGTTATAACATTTCTTTTAGGCCCATTTGCTAGTTTTCTTAATGTTTGTGAAGCATTTTCATCTGCAAAGATTGTATCTTTAAACCAATCACAGAAAGTCTTGTCATGCTTTTTCAACACCCAATTCTTTGACATTTTTGGATTATTCTGTTTGACTAAAGCTTCATGTTTAAGTATGTATGGAAAAACTTCATTACTGTTGTTCAAGACATACAAGTGAGCTTGTAACAAATCTTCTAGACTTGGAGTGATCACATGCAGTCCTCTTGAACCCTTACCACCCACTTTGTCATCATGCCGAGACTCAGGAAGGCCAACATGTTTAGCTTTCTCAATGTATTCTGAACAAAATTCAATGGCTTCTTCTGCAATGTACCTCTCAACAATAGATGCTTCTGGACGATATAGATTCTTTGTATACCCTTTTAAGATCTTCATGTATCGCTCAATCGGGTACATCCACCGCAAATAAACAGGACCGCAACATTTGATTTCTCTTACCAGATGCACAATCAAGTGAATCATGATGTCAAAGAAAGCAGGGGGAAAATACATCTTCAACTGGCATAGTACAATTGCGGCCTCATTTTCCAGCTCATCAAACTTGACAGGATCAACGACTTTGCTACATATGGCATGGAAGAAAAAGCATAGGCGTGATATGGCTAACCTGACTTTGTTTGGCAAGATGTCTCATATAGCGAAGGCTAACAGTTGTTGCATGAACACGTGACAATCGTGAGACTTTAACCCTATAAGCTTAAGCTCCTTCAACTGCACAAGTGATGAGGACATGACCAAGAGCAAGGGAAAGGATCCACTTGAAGGACTTAGAGGACCTATGACAAGGGCTAGAGCAAGGAAAGCCAAGGAAGCTCTTCAACAAGTGTTTTCCATACTATTTGAATACAAGCCCAAGTTTCAAGGAGAAAAGTCCAAGGTTGTGAGTTGTATCATGGCCCAAATGGAGGAGGACTAAATGGCACCACTTTGTCTCAATTTTAGAGTGTTTAGTTTGTCTAAATAATGGCCCAATCCTTGTAAATTTGGCTGACCAAAAATATGTTTTAGGTTAATCAACTAAAAGGGCTTTAGTTAGGTTTAGTTCAAGTTCTAATAAGGTCCCAATTGGCAACCTAAGCATTAGCCTTTTGGGAGACCAAATGGTGGCTGACTTGATGGCTGTTGGGGGTGACTTTTGGTTGCCACAATTTCAGTTACACTCAGCCATTAAGTTCTTTTAATTCTAGGCTAGTGGATCATTACTAAAATCTGATGTAAAGCTTCTATATAAGCTGAACCATTTTATCAATAAAGATAAGTTGAGTTTTATTCAGAAAAATTAGAGTTTATCTCTTTTATCTTAGTGAGAGTGATTCTCCTAAGTTCTTGAGTGATTCAAGAACACCCTGGCTATATCAAAGGTCTTTCACATCCTTTGTGTGTTGCCCTCGCTAGAAAGAGTGATTCTTTCCTTCCACCATTTCATCTTCAACCTTGTTCTTTCAAACCCTAATTTCCAAAAAATCCAATTCTTCCCAGAATTATCTCATGACCATAACTCTCATTTTACTCGTTCAAATTAAGTGATTCTTGAGCCTAAATTGAAATTCAAAACGAGAGCTTTCACCTCGTTTTGGAATCACCTCATTTGGAGCCCTATATCTTGAGTTATAGCCATTTCTATATTTCTGTCCAGTCACCACTTAACCTACATTTTTACCATTCCATTCATCCATTTTATGCCAGGATTCACCTTATCAAGTCTCAGGAAATTAGCCACTGCCCAACCCTTGAATCTTTCCAATTTCCCATCCTTTTCTTAATCAATTTTCTGAATTTTCCAACAAAGTTTAATCCTAAACGATCCTAAGTCAGCCCTTGTGCCATGAGGGTTCATATCAACAAGGCTCTTAATACTTGAAGAGTATCCTTGTGAAACCTTCACCCGACGAAGACACTGACAAAAACTTATCTTCTCCTTTTTGGACAAAGTATGACAAGCTGGGGGCAAGTAAATTTTCTTCCTATCAGACCTTGGATGCAATTGTGATCGTATCCCCATATCAGCTAGATCTTGACGAGTATTCAAGCCATCCTTCATCTTGCCTTGAATGTTAAGGAGCGTCCCAATCACACTGTCACAAACATTTTTCTCCACATGCATAACATCAATACAATGTATAACGTCTAGATCAGACCAGTACAGAAGATCAAAGAAAATGGACCTCTTCTTCCATATGCAACTCTTACTTTTGTCCTTCTTATGGGTCTTTCCAAATACAATATTCAGGTGTTGAACCCACTGGTATATCTGCTCACCAGTCAACGGTATCGGTGCAATATTGTGCTCTTGGCTTCCATTAAAAGCTTTTTTCAGTCATTTGTAAGGATGATTGGGTGTTAGAAAACGGTGATGCCTACTGTAGATTGTTTTTCTTCCATGTTTTAGTTGTATGTAGCTTGTGTTTTCTTCATAGATGGGGCATGCATGATGACCCTTAACACTGTAACCGTTGAGATTCCCATATGCTGGAAAGTCATTAATGATACAAAAAAGCATTGTACGCATTTCAAACATCTCCTTGCGAAATGCATCAAACACTAAAACCCCCTCATCCCACAACTTTCTCGGGTCTTCAACCAACGGACTTAGATAAACATCAATGTCATTTTCTGGCTGTCTTGGGCTCGATATCATCATAGACAACATCATGTATTTTCACTTCATGCACAACCAATGAGGCAAATTGTAAAAAACTAGCAGAACTAGCCATGAACTATGGTGAGTGCTTAAGGTGTCATATGGATTCAATCCATCACTGGCTAGTCCAAGTCTAAGATTCCGTGGCTCTTTCCTGAAATTCAGATACAAACCATCAATCTTCTTCCACTGCGAGCAATCAGTCGGACGACGGACCATTCCATCAGAAATCCTTCCATTTGCATGCCATGTAAGGTCTTTTGCATTGTCTTCATTAGCAAAAAGACGCTTAAACCTTGGAATGATTGGAAGATACCACAAAACCTTCACTGGAGGGCCCTTCTTTGAGTTTTCATTAGAACTGCTTTCCTCTTCATCCTTCACTTTGTACCGTGAAGTCCCACAGATCGGGCATTTGGACATTTCTTGGAATTCATGCCTGTACAGTATGCAATCGTTGGGGCAAGCATGAATCTTCTGATACTCCATACCCATCGGACACAGTATCTTTTTCGCCTTATAGTAATTTTTAGGCAGCGTGTTGTCCTCTGGAAGCAAATTGTGCAGTACCTCAAGTAGTGAGGTAAAACTTTTGTCACTCCACCCATACCTAGCCTTCACATTAACCAGACTTAACACTGCAGACAATAGGGTTAAGGAATTCTTGCACCTCGTGTACAAAGACTTCTTTGAATCACTCTATAATCCTTCATACACAGGGGCGTGTGCTTGCTGAAAAGACTCTTGTCCAAGGTCACGAATCATGTTCTCCAAGCGATCTCCCATTTCTAAATTAAATGATTCAGCTTGGGACCCACTCTGCATGTCTGTCACTTCACCATGCCATATCCATGTCGTGTAATTCTTCTTAATCCCATCACACAATAGATGCTCTCGTATGTTGTCCAGTAGTTGTCGTCTTCCGTTCAAACAATTGATGCAAGGACAACAATATTTTCCTTCTTCATTCGGTCGACCTCTTTCTGAAGTAAATTGCAAGAACTGCTCGACACCATCCTCATATTCTTGGCTCATGCGACTATGATTCATCCAACTTCGATCCATCTAAGCAATTCCATGCATGAAAATCTCACTTTTATATTTATAAGTATGGCCCTATCCCATTTAGGAAGATTGTCTTTTATGTTAGCTTCATACGTCAGGGTTAGCATTATTTTGAAAAATTTGATTAAATTTTGGCAACATTTTGCATTGGTCTCCAAGTACACGACATGACATCGGTGAAAGTAATTTCCCGATAATCAAGTTGAAATGCATTGTACCGAAATTTCATCAAATTAATCAAAATAATAATAACCTTAACGAATGAATCTAACATAAAAATACCAGTCTCCCCAAACTGTCCAAACAGACAATTCAAGACTAAATACAATGACTAATGCAAACTGTCCGCAAGAATCATTGCATTCAGTCTCAAACGGGAATCTAAGGTTCACTCAACATGAACAACAATTATTTATATAGCAAATTACATTGATGACGTACAAGAACATACAAAATCTAAATTTCGATTATAGACAAATATCAACATCAACAGTTGTTTGTATAACATATTACATTCATGACATACAAGAACATACAAGGACATCAATAGTTGTCTGTGTGTGTGTGTGACTCTGTGTGTATGTGTGTCTGTCTCTTTATGTGTGTGTGTGTGTGTGTGTGTGTTTGTGTGTGTCTGTGTATGTGTGTGTGTCTGTGTGTGTGTGTTGTGTGTTTGTCTGTGTGCGTGTGTGTGTGTGTGCGTGTGTGGGGGGTCATTCGAGGGTAGCAAAGGATCATCATATTCTAAACATCATCAGCCACACGATGCACTCCTATATTGAAGAGTTACTAAACCAATGAGGCCAGAACAAGCATTATAATCAATTTGCAGCAGCATGAATTCACCTTCTTTGGAGGACACTACAATTCTGCCATCTATTATGCAACTTCCAAGGGATAACACTCAGATTCTCAAAAGCTAAGTTAACAAGGATTCAATCACACTCCAACTATAAACACTTTCATCCATGCTCATGAGCAATTCCAATTGCTGGCATAGAGAGATTCCCAGAGAGAGAAACAGCCGCTACAATATCTGAATTGATATGGTTTACAGAAAAGTCACACCCTATTAGCATCAGCTTGCAAGAAGATTAAGTTTCCCCTAAGTCATATCCTATCAAATCAATTCTAATAGGTAACCCTAATGGGCTGATTCTGCTTGTTGTAAGAGTTATAGTTATTTATTCATTGTTAATTAACTTTCTAACATAATGTGGCAGAGATAGGCTACTAAATAGATTTGAAGAGAAGACTAGATTTTCCCTTATAGTAAGACATTGGTCCTGGGGAATGGTCTTGGACCCTCAAAATACTGAGAATATACTAGAATGTTGTTGCTAGTGCTAGAAAATCCTAAATAGATTGAGAGACTATTGAAGATCAGAAATGGCAAGTAGTGACTAATTAAGGTTGCAATCTTTAATGTTGGAAGTTCTGAATGCATTCTAGTTTACGTACACACACAATTTTAGTATATGAAGCACTTGGTTCCTTTATGCTATGGTCATTGGACAACATTGTTGCAGACCTTGCCAGTCATCAAGGAGTTGTTAAGGGATATAAGAAGGCAGTCCAGCAATCATCATCGAAATCCCAGGTACCCTTTGAAATCATAACATTATATTTGGTGTAGTCTTTTTAAAGGTGTTGCATATAATATTTTAAATCAAACACCAGTATACAAGATTTTAAATCAATAGGTTTTGCTTAATAAGTGTTGCATATAATATTTTTAAGCCTGATATTAAATCAAACACTAGTATAACATTATTTTCTGCTTAATAGGTTTTGCTTCCTTTTGTGATGATCAGTGTTGCTGGTATTTTAGATGATGTTCCTGTACATGCAAATATTAAGGGTGGAATTGTAAATTCTTGGAGGAGAGATAATCAAGCTTATAATGAGGAAGGTGTGAGGCCAGGCATAGAGAAATGGCAGGGAAATTCTAGCCTTATCCAAATGTCGATATTCCTCCTCAACCATATGATGCTTGGCATGGTCCTCCTGTAAATAACCTTCTGCTTAGCACACTTCTTCATGCATGAGCCCCGTGGGCTTAAAGTCTGTATAACGAATACGCCTTTTGCACCTTATTCAAAATTTGAAAGTGGACAGGGTTGCCAAACAAAAAGCAAGCAAAATGAAAGAACTTGTTTTTAAGAAGAGGTCAAAGTTAGAGGAAATATGTAAATTGACTCATATTGAACCAGATACAAGTATTGTAGCCGAGAAAGCTAGTGCATTAATACATTATGGTATGTTCCCGTGCATTAATAGATTACTTACCTATAACTACCTCTTAGAATGTATTTTGGAATAGGTTTCTTCTAAGAAATACTTTTGTTTTTCAAAGCTCTCTTAAGAAACTAACAAAAGTAAGGGATTATTTGTCTAAAACAAGTTGAGCCAAACACATATTTAGTCATTATCTTGTTCTTCTCTTAAAGACAAGTCAATCACCTCATGAAAAACTTGTGCTCTCATCAAAGAATGAGTTAACATAGGCCTCTTTTTCAGATACATTGAAATTGTGAAGGGAGAAGGATTGAAGATATCTCAACCAGCCCTTGACCTAAATTCGATAGAGATACATCATAGAATTACAGTTAGACCTACTTTCATCCTTTTTTTCTTCATATTTGAATCTTTAACTTAGAAATCTTGAAGCTAATTTCCAGTTAATCATGATATAAATATGCATATTAATTCTACTTAAATTTATTTACAATTTTTTTTTAATTTTAAAATGCATTATGAGATGGTTTCGTTGTGGGTTGATTGTAGTCCCAAGAGACATAGAAGGGACAAAAATTGAGTAACCTCAGATGGAGGACATCAGAGAAACCCACCACATCATTCTAGGCGTGAAACTGTCGATATGCTGCTCCCAAGAAATCAAATTCAAATGATCATCATGACAATCCACCCAAACATCTGTCGTAACCACCAAGATCTCGCTCTTATCATCAGGTCATACCTTAAAAAAATTAAATGCATGAGTTATTACTTAAGAACCAAGTTATGCTCCTGATTGTATTCAAATTTGCATTGTTTAGATTCGGTTTCATACCCTTTTTAAGTTCCTAGTGAGTGTGTCAAACTAGAGGGAATTTGATGGAAAAAAAAAGAAGAAATAATATATCATTTACTAATACTTGGTACCTACAGTCCTCATTTTAAGTTTTAGTCTTTTAGAAAATTAGAAGTTTTAGTCCCTCTTCAATTTTTTAAGCACCAAAAAGTTTTCTCTAAGGTTAACGATTGGTACCAAAACTTATCTTATATGCATGTGTAAGGACTAAAATTTGTAGTTTTCTCCTATAGGAACTAAAACTTAAAACAAGGACAACTATAAGAACCAAGTGAATATAATTTAACCTTTTAAGATTCATAATTTGTACATTCTTAGACAAGAGGGTTGCATGTTAATTATACACCTCCATGATCCAACTTCTGTGTACCTCTTTAATTATCTTTTGCCATTGATTGGAACTTCGTCACTTTTAACATTGAAGAAAAGAGAAATTAAGATGACCCTTCATTTTGTGATGTGCTTCACTTTTGCAGACTGGTACAACTTCTGTCCTGTTAGAAGCCATTGGATATATAAGGTTCCTACAGGGTCAAATTGAGGTGATGTTTCTCACACATGAGGAATAAAAAAATCCCTAAAATAACATTTTTCTAGTCAACATATTATTAGTATAGAGTATTTATGATTTTTCCCTAAGTACTTACAGTTTTAGTCGTTATCAAAAGATCATACAAATGTCTAAAGAATTAAGCTTTGATGGTTTTTTTTTAACTCCGCCTACTTGGATGTATTTAGGGAAAATAAAGGAAGTTCCTTTTCCTTGATAAATGTCATAGTTATTTGGCTATATTTTCCCTTCATTTTAATCCTCACTGCCTATATGGTTATAATAACAAGAATTCCAAATGAGTTTAAGAATGATTAGAGAAAACTAAAAATGCTTCCTTACTTTGTTTTCCATGTAGTACTCAATTGATTATGCTTTTTGGTCTTTTTATTTACTTGTCCATTAAACCTTGTTTCATTAAAATCTTGATTTTTATAAGTATTAATAACCAATATCATTTACTTAACCAGCTGGAACTCCATATGTAATGAAGGGTTTAGTATGCCTAACTTCAAAAGATCATGCCTAGCATTTCTGAAAAAAAAAAAAAAAAACAGTTACAAGGTAAATGTACTATTTGTGTTCTATCTTTAGACTAAAAGATTGTTACTGCTTTCCTTTTTAACATTACTTGATTCATAGCAAATAGGTGTGGCCATATGCATGGCTTTCACCATGGAAGGCCCTTTTTAATTGTATGATGCCCCATAGTGTGAATGAAGTTGCTGACAAAAAAATAAAAAAAAAATCTTCTTCAAAGATATGATCATGTATTAAATTCTTTGTGGAGTACTTTTCTATTTTTATTTTGAGTTTTCTGTGTCTTTCTCTTTCATTTTTTCTTGTTCTTTTCTATTAATTATTTAGGTGAAGTTATATAGTTTAAATTTATTCTTCTAATTTTCCTATTAAAATAGATTTATCACTAAATTCATCATCTCTCTCACGTTTGAATTTTGAAGACAAAACTCAATATATAAAGTAGTTTAACCTACGTGATATTTTTTTTAAAAAAAAACTATGTAAATTTATATGTTTACAAATAATAAGGAAAAATATGGCTTTATCTTTATGATGTCTTTCTTTCCTCTATTTCAGTGATTTTAATTTTCAAATTTTGATTTTTCCACTTGAATAAATACTATGATAACACATCTAATATTTGTTCTATAATATTGTTTTTGAGAAATTACAATTAATGAGTGTAATTTGGCTCTGGTAACGATGATTATATATGTGTGTAATGCACCTGAGAATTCTCTCGATTGTAACATTTATTTATTCTTCTGAAATTTAGTCACTTATTTTGAATGATGTAACCGTGGCCTCTGGTGGTGTTGGCAACCTTACTACTCTAAATGAATTGGAATCACATCTTCTTGGTAAGTCCCATAAGAAATCTTTCTTCATACATTCACTAGGATGTCTACACATTTTTTATCATCAAATTCTTTGTCTTAATTTGTCTCCCTTTATATGGTTAACATCATAATACATATTTGTTTTATGAAATCCTCTTTTGGATTCTGTTATTTCAGTGTATGCATGTGGTTCAACTATGGTTAAATTTTTTTAAATTTCTTTTTAAAAAAAACACATTCTAAGGCAATTCTCTGAAAAACCGCCTTAGAATATCCCCAAAAAATCGTCTTAGAATTATTTTAACTTTTTTTTTTTAAAATACATTCTAAGATGGTTCTCTGAAAAATCATCTTACAATGTTTACATTCTAAGATGGTTTTTTGTGAAAATCATCTTAGAATACTCAAAATATGTTATTTTTTAAAAAGCAAATATATTTCTAAGATGGTTTTTTTGGGAAAATAGTCTTAGAATCCTCAAAATATTTTAATTTTTTTAAGAAAATACATTCTAAGACGGTTTTTCCTCAATATATTTTAATTTTTTTAAAAAAATATATATATTTTAAGACAGATTTCTAAAAAAAACGTCTTAAAAAGTCTACCCTTCTAAGATGATTTTTAACTAAGATCCGTCTTAGAAAGATATCATTCTAAGAAGGTTTTTACCTAACAACTATCTTAGAAGGGTACCTTTTTCTAAGACAGTTTTTTATGGGACCGTCGTTGACTTTCTACAACTTTGCCTACAACTATGATTAATGACCGACGTCGAATGTGTCTTTTAACTGACATAGAAAACGCTTTGTCCAGAAGTGGTTGGAAGAATTCTTGGAGCTTAATAAGAAATCTCTAGGAGATTTCAATGATTTCCTATCCCCTGATGACAAAATAGGAAACTGTGATCATCCAAACTACCTTATCCAAGGCTTTTGTGAGGAAATTTCTGACAGTGGTCTTTAGGACCTTTCTATGGAGGGATACAAATACACTTGGTCAAGAAGCAAACAGAAACATAAGGCTTTAGAATAAAAGCTAGATAGAGCATTGGCCAACCTTAATTGGCTAGATATGTTCCCAAATTTCAAATTTTGAAACATTATTGCTTCCAAATCTGACCATTCACTCATTCATCTTGTTCTTGATTCAAACTATAAGAAATCTTTTCAAAAAAAATTTGGTTTTGAAAATTCTTGGCTATTGGAACCATCCCTTGATGCAGTTGTTAATGAAGGATGGAACCTTGGTGGCCATGATGATCTGATTTCAAAAACCTTAAGGTATTTCAATCTACATGCACTCATGGGGAAAACAAGTGAAGGTGGCTTTTAAATCATAGATTGATCTTTGCATGAAAGAAATGGAAATTCCAAGAGAAGCTAGAGATGAGGAAGTAGCAAACCACTATGGAATTGCAAGGGAGAAATTGAACAACTTGCTAGCTCAAGAAAATGCCTATTGGAAACAAAAGGCTAAGGTGTATTGGCTAAGGGAAGAGGACATCAACTCTAAATTTTTCCATTCCTTTGCCACAACACAGACAAAATTAAACAACATTATTTCCCTTACTTGAGATGATGGTGTGGTTGTAAAAGACCATATTGACCTTTGTATGTTGCAAAACCTTATTTTGTGGTACTCATGTTGAGATTGATGAAATAATAAATTATGTTCCCCGGTACTTGTCATTTAATGATACTACCTCTACTTGCTCCTTTTTCTATTGATAAATTCAAATATGCTCTCTTCCAAATGGACCCCAATAAATCACTTGGACCAGATAGCCTTAACCCAGTTTGCTATAAATAAAAAAACAATTCTAGAACTATTACATCTTGATCTATTTGGTTCAACTAGAATAGGCTCAATAAGTGGAAAAAGGTATGGGCTGGTCATAGTGCATTATTACTCTAGATGGACTTGGGTTATATTCCTAACCCACAGTGTTTTCTTTAACTTTTGTAAAAGAGTTCAAAATGAAAAAAGAGTATGCTTTACTTCAATCAAAAGTGACCATGGAGGAGAATTTGAAAATAAGAATTTTTAACTATTCTATAAGGAAAATGGTATTCTTCACAACTTTTCAACTCCAAGAATACCTTAACAGAATGGTATGGTTGAAAGGAAGAACAAATCATTACAGGAGATGACTAGGACCATGCTTAATGACAATTCTACTCCTAAGCACATATGGGATATAGCAGTGAATATTGTCTGTTATTTATGAAATGTAATTTACATAAGACTCATTTTGAAAAAGAGTCCATGTGAATTGTCGAAGGGACAAAAACCCAACATATCATACTTCTATCCCTTTTGACGTCAATGTTTTATTGTAAACACTAAGGACAACTTGGGAAATGTCGATTCTAAGAGTGATAATGGAATATTACTTGGGTACTTTGAAACATCAAAGGCATATAGAGTATATAAATATAGAACCTTAGTAGTTGAAAAAGCTATCCAAGTGAAGTTCAATGACACCAAGCCTAATAAGGAATTATCAAAACTGAATGAGTTCTTTGCAAATTTAAGGCTGGAATATGGAATCAAAAACTTTGTGTCATCTAGGCACAACATAGAAACTGCAGCATCTAATCCACCACTAGACTGTCCTCAAGAAAAGATATAGGAGTTAACAAATCCAAATCATTGGTGATCCAAAAAAAGAGTCCAAACCATAGCGTCTCTCAGACTTCAAGGTAATACGACATTGATCTCACAAATTGAACCCAAATACATAGATGAGGCAATGCATGATGAAAACTGGGTTAAAGCCATGCGAGAAGAGCTTGATCGGTTCTAGAAAAATGATGTATGGAAACTAGTGGAGCTACCCAAGGACAAAAAGGTTATTTGAGCAAAGTGGGTATTCAAAAATCAACTAGATGAGGATGGTAAGGTTATTAAAAAGAAAGAAATGTTAGTTGCTAAAGCTTACTTAAAATAGGAAGGTACTGATTATACTAAAACTTATGCTCTTGTTACTTATCTTGAAGCAATACATATTTTAGTGTATTTGTTGCCTATAGCAATATGAAGCTATAACAAATGGACTTAAAAAACACATTTCTGAATCGAAGTTTATATGGAACAACCCCTTGAGTTTAAGAATGATACTTTTCCTCATTGCTTTTTCAAGCTTGACAAAGTTTTATATTATCTAAAACAAGTTCCCCGAGCATGGTATGAAGAGTTGATTTCTTTTCCTCTAGAAAATGGATTTGAAAGAGGAAAAGTGGACATAACTCTATTTCTCAAAACTATGACTAAAAGTTTATGTTGATGATATTATTTTTGGTGCTACTAATGAAACTCTCTGTGAGGATTTTTCTAAGCTAATGTAGACTGAATTTGAAATGAGCATGATTGGATACCTGATATTCTTCCTTGGTCGACAAATCAAGCAAACAAGCAAAACATATATATCATCAAACTTAGTATGTGAAATAGTTATTGAAGAAATTTAATATGGATGATACAAAAGAGATTAAGGCTCTAATGCATCCAACCACATATCTTGGATTGGATGAAGAATCAAAGAATATGGACAGAACCCAATATGCAATGATTGGCCCTTTCCTATATCTCACTGCATCCATACCTGACATCATGTTCAGTGTATGCTTGTGTGCAAGATTTCAGAAAGAACCAAGGAAAGTCCACTTAATTGCTGTTAAGAGAATCTTTATATATCATATTAGCACTCCTAACCTTGGTCTTTGCTTTAAAAGAGGGAAAGATTTCAAGTTATCATGTTATCTTGATGATGATTATGCTAGAAACAAACTTGAAAGACAGATCACCAATAGAAGTTGACACTTCATTGGTGGCAACTTAGTAACTTGGATATACAAGAAATAAGGATCATGACAATCAATTCGTGGGGGACCCACGAACAGCGCTAGGCAATCAATTCGTGGGGCTCCGAACTCGATGGTGGAGGATGCATGAATGACAATCAATTCATGAGGCTCCGGATAAGATTCGTTGGTGGAGGATGCACGAACTCCGGACTTGATGGTGGAGGACGCACGAACAACGCTAGGCAATCAATTCGTGGGGCTCCGGACTCGATGGTGGAGGATGCATGAATGGCAATCAATTCATGGGGCTCCGGATAAGATTCGTTGGTGGAGGATGCACGAACAGCGCTAGGCAATCAATTCGTGGGTCTCCGGACTCGATGCTGGAGGACGCACGAACAGTGCTAGGCAATCAATTCGTGCGGCTCCGGACTCGATGGTGGAGGATGCATGAATGACAATCAATTCATGGGGCTCAGGATAAGATTTGTTGGTGGAGGATGCATGAATGGCAATCAATTCATGGGGCTCCGGACTTGATGGTGGAGGACGCACGAACAGCACTAGACAATCAATTCGTGGGGCTCCGGACTCGATGGTGAAGGATGCATGAATGACAATCAATTCATGGGGCTCCAGATCAGATTCGTTGGTGGAGGATGCACGAACAGCGCTAGGCAATCAACTCGTGGGGCTCCGGACTCGATGGTGGAGGATGCACGAACAGCGCTAGGCAATCAATTCGTGGGGCTCCGGACTCGATGGTGGAGGACGCACGAACAGCGCTAGGCAATCAATTCGTGAGGCTCTGGACTCAATGGTGGAGGATGCATGAATGACAATCAATTCATGGGGCTCCAGATAAGATTCGTTGGTGGAGGATGCACGAACAACACTAGGCAATCAATTCGTGGGGCTCCAGACTCGATGGTGGAGGATGCATGAATGGCAATCAATTCATGGGGCTCCGGACATGATGGTGGAGGACACACGAACAACACTAGGCAATCAATTCATGGGGCTCCGGACTCGATGGTGGAGGATGCATGAATGACAATCAATTCATGGGGCTCCGGATAAGATTCGTTGGTGGAGGATGCACGAACAGCGCTAGGCAATCAATTCGTGGGGCTCCGGACTTGATGGTGGAGGATGCACGAACAACGCTAGGCAATCAATTCGTGAGGCTCCGGACTTGATGGTGGAGGATGCACGAACAGTGCTAGGCAATCAATTTGTGGGGCTCCGGATAAGATTCGTTGGTGGAGGATGCACAAACAGCGCTAGGCAATCAATTCGTGGGGTTCCGGACTCGATGGTGGAGGATGCATGAATGACAACCAATTCATGGGGCTCTGGATAAGATTCGTTGGTGGAGGATGCATGAACAACACTAGGCAATCAATTCGTGGGGCTCCGGACTTGATGGTGGAGGACGCACGAACAGCGCTAGGTAATCAATTCGTGAGGCTCCAGACTCGATGGTGGAGGATGCATGAATGACAATCAATTCATGGGGCTCCGGATAAGATTTATTGGCAGGACCGAATGGTCCACCGGGTTCTTTCACCCAAATGGCAAACATGCTTGTGCAAGGAAAAATAAATCATTCACGAGAGCACCATATCTTAGAGAAACAATATGCTTTTGCCAAAAATAGTTTTCCTCGTAACCGAAAATGAAGTGTAGGATGTCAACGTTTAGATTTTAAATGAACATTCAAAGGAAACGTCGGGTCAAACTGAAACTAGGAATGAAATCACTCATGGTGTATAAAAACTCACATAGGTAAGTGTTTTTCCTTAATTCCAAACCATAGTTGTACCATGACTTCATTTTGCACATGATTTCCTATCGAACCAAAAGATTACGCGCGCGATCACGGATCAATAGGATTTTCTCGAGGGTAGTGTTTTTGGAGAGGAAGTTGGGTGCTTCGGTCTTTTTCTTTTTGTTTATGTGGGGCGGGACATCGCCAGTCGGGAGCGACCTTGAATGGCAATCCCAAAGGAAGAACCACTTTAAAAATGGGTTTTCCCTTTGCTGGCGGTTACTTACCTCGCCAAAAATTTATCTGGTTCGAAGATCTTCTGTTCTCTTTCTTACTTTCCATTATTGATCGGGAATTATTCTGTTTTCCTCCGATCTTTTCCTTTTTACTTTCCTTTGATCGGGAATCCTTCTTTTCCTTTCCTTTTCTTTCTTTTCATTTCTTCCTTTTCTTTTTTTTCATTTTCTTCCGATCTTTGATTGGGAATTCGGATTTTAGCATTCGTTATTCGCTCTCCCTTGATGAGATTCTGTTGTCCTTTTCTTCGGGGAAAGGATGAGGATTTTCTTCATGGGCCAAGGTTCAAAGTAGCTTAAGGTTGTGTCTCAACATGGTCTTTTTCATCATGCGTGCCCGACTTTGTTATTTGGGGCAAAATAGATTCATGTGTCAGGGTGTCGGTTTTGGGTTAAACTTCCATATGATCTCCACGAGGCACGCGTAACAACGATGATTTGGAAATAACGTGCAAAATTAGTCATGCATACAACTAGGTGGGTACTCAAGCATCCAGTTTATGGCGTTGTGATACTATGGCTTGGGATTTACGCAAGTAAACCCAACGTTTCCAAATTATGTTCATTCATTGGTTCAACGAATCCATCCATTCTTATCTCGGTTATTCTGGAAAATAAACTCTTAGCCTTAGTTTCTTGTTTCCAAAAGATATGTTTGCTCTCTATGAATGATTTATTCTTCCTATGACCATAACATGCCGACCTTCGAGGTCTTTCTTTCTCTTTCCTTTTTGTTTCATTTTTCTTATGCATGTTTGCAAAAACTATGCATCCATCGCTATCTATGAGAAAAGCTTTTTCTCTGTACACCTACATTCCTATACACAAAAAACTTTTTCTGTATACACACGTATTATTAAACTCTTTCTCTTTATATCAACATGGTCTATATAAAACCTCTATTTCTTTTCAAATATTTTTTTTCTTTTTCAACATACACTCGTTGCTTACATAAAAATTTATTTTCACACATTGTTTATATACAAAAATTTATTTTCTTTTCTTTATATACAGATATGACATTTTGTCCACAACATCTCCTTCTTTCTCTATTCTTGGCGTTATCACGACGTTTGTTCGTTTTATTTTAGGATGATGTTCCTAAACGAAAACTCTACACGGTTCCGGAATTTCAACAAACATTATCGACAATAACGAAATAAGCACTAACGCAACAATCCAAACAAAATGTATACACAAAACAAATGACAATAAAAAAAACAACAAAAACAAACGTTAGTCCCTCAAGTCATAGAAACAAGATAACATACAAATGATAAATGATGGAACATAAAAATGAAAAGAATACGAATTTGGGGATCCCACGGTCATGTGGCTTTGCATGCCACTGGACTCTTGGGTCACGGTAACAAAAGGTGGGGTGGTCGACAAAAGCAAGGCTTTTTCTCCTATGTATCCTCAATTTGTGATGAGGAACTCAGACCTACGTAGTTCTTGATAACTGTGAGACTAAAAATAGTCTCGGTGTTTTCTTCACTAAAATGCGAACATGCTTTAGTAAAGAGACAAAACTTCCAACTGATAAGAGCAACATATGCTTTTTGGATGAAAAACAATGTGTCTATCGGGGAAGGAGAGTATGCTGATGAAATTTTCTCATAACCGTAAATGAGATTTTGGATGTTAACATTTTGTTTCTAAATGACCATTTAGAGGAAGCACTGGGTTCAACCAAAAATATAAGAAAATCACTCAAAGTGTATCAATCTCACATAGGTAAGTGTTTTATCCTAATTCCGAACCATAGATATGTCATGACTTGATTTTGCAAATCATTTCCTATCAAATCAAAGATTACATGCGTGATCATGGATCAATAGGACCTTTTTGGGAATGGTTTTTAGGTGGGGAATTTGGCTTTGAGTGTTTTTGCCTTTTCCTTTTCTGTTTTTGTTTAGTGCGGGGCGAGAAAGTCGCTAGCGCACAGGATTTTGGTTGGCAATCAAAGGGAGAGGACCACTTTAGGTTGTGGTTTCCTTTTTTCTTGTTTACTTGGTGACAATTCTGTATTGTTTAGATATTGTCTGGTCCAAAGACCTTTCTGCATATTTCTTCTGTTTTCTTCCAATCTTTGATCGGGAACTTTCTTTCTTTTTTGCTTTCTCCCACTCTTTGATTGGAATTTTCCTTTTCTTTTTTTCTTTTGTTTTCTTCCGAGGGCAAGGATTGACATTCTCACCCTGGGTCAAGGTTTATGATAAGTTGGGATTTTGGCTCAAGGCTTGTAGAACGGTTGGTCATGATATATGCCAGGGTTTGGCCAGCGGTTCGGGGATAAAGGGGATGTCCTACATTATTTCCATGATACACATGCAACAATGATGATTAGGAAATTTTATGCAAAACTGGTCATGCATGCACCCATGTGGACACTCAAGCATCAAGTTTTTATGGTCATGTGACACTAGGGCTTAGGATTCATTTTTCCTATTTAAGTCAACCCAGTGTTTCCAAAATATGCTCCTTTATCAATTTATACATTCATCCGAGTCCCTTTTGGGTGTTCGGGAAAATTTTTACAGCATTCACTCTTCAGGTGTATCACACACATTTTCTTTCAAAAACTGGTTATGATCAGTGAATTTTTCAAAGAAAAGCTGGAAGTTATCTCTTTTCAAAAGCATGCTGGTTTTTTTTTCAGCTAGACAACTTATTTTTCTGTTTTCTTTTTTTTATGAGGTATTTGCTACCTAAACATATGTATATTTTTGTGTGGTATTTTTGCTATATAGATGCATATCCCAGGTATCTTGTTACCTAAGCATATATATATATTGTGAGGTATTTTTGCTATATACATGCATATCTGAGGTATCTTGCTATCTAAACATACATATATATTTTGTGAGGTATTTTTGTTATATACATGCATATCTAAGGTATCTTGCTACCTAAACATACACATATATATTTTGTGAGGTATGACTACCTTCCGAGCTTGTGCTTGTTTTATTTAAATTCCTAGGATCACGAGCAACTAGGTGTGTCCTACTATGACTTGAGAAACAAAGGGTGATCAAATAACAAGCAGAAATTTAAAGGGTACTAGGTTGCCTCCTAGTAGCGCTTCTTTAACGTCTTGAGCTGGATGCCTTATGACTTGTCGGTCACGGACCTAGTACTTTGCGTACCTTTGGCTTTGGACTTGGTCGCCTATTGGTCGGCCATGTGTCGTAAGCAATGCTCTAACCTTTTTATGGATGAGCTGAGGTGAACTCTAGAGGTGGTGGCGGTGCGTCTGTTGCCCGCTGCCGGCCATCCCCAGGCTGTTGTGGTGTTTCGCCCTGTATCTGCCTGGGGGTGCAATACTTCTTGATGAAAGCCCGGTTAATGGGGGGCCTAATGACCTTGTTGGGGGCGACGGGCACTTTGTAGAAATGACAAAGGCCCGTAATAAGAGCTAGAAACCCCAAGACCCTGTTGGACTTCTCCGGGTCCACTGGGTGTCTTGCGGGCGTGATCCCTGCAAACAATAGATGAGATCAAAAATCAGTTGAGGGAAGTGCATACTTACCTATGTCACGATGGTATGACCTTGCTGGGGGGGACGGGCATCCTGTAGGACTGACAGAGGCCCGTAACCCGAGCTGGAAACCCCAGGGACCTGTTGGACTTCTCCGGGTCCACTGGGTGTCTTGCGGGCGTGATCCCTACAAATAATAGATGGCATCAGAAATCAGTTGGACATAATGCATACCTACTTATGTCGAAACGGCACAGACCAACTGATACTTCCATAGGGGGAGATCAGCATTACGGTCGCTGGGCAGAATGTTGCTAAGTAGCAATGTCATACATATCTGTGTAAGAGTGGTCATGTTGGTGCGCATGATCCACACTCGTCACTTTGCAGCGGCACGGGTGAAATCTTGCCCCGGTATGCAAAGTAGTTGGGCTTTAGCTTCCCTCTCTGGTTGTGCTCACACGGTTGGTCGCCTTCCAATATCAGGGGGTGGTGCAGGAACTGATAAAAGGAAATTATTGGCCCCTTAACCGGGAGCTCAAGTCTCGATTAAGCATTTAAGGGCAGAGGACCTTAAATTCTCTTAAGATGTGGATATGGAGCCCACTGAAAGTGAGGACACGTAGCCCTCTAAAGGCGAGGGCGTGCAGCCCTCTGAAGTTTAGGACGTGTCGCCCTTTGAAGGCAAGGGTGTGCAGCCCTCAGATGGCGAGAGCGTGCAGCCCTCTGAAGTTCAGGACGTGTCGCCCTTTGAAGGCGAGGGTGTGCAGCCCTCTGAAGGTGAGGACGTGTAGTCCTCTGAAGGCGAGGATGTGTAGCCCTCTGATGGAGAAGGCATACAACCCTTTCAAAGGTGAGGACATGTAGTCCTCTAAAGGCGAGGGCGTGTAGCCCTCTGAAAGGGAGGACGTGTAGTCCTCTAAAGGTGAGGACGTGTAGTCCTATGAAGGCGAGAGCGTGCAGCCCTCTGATGGTGAGGACGTGTAGTCCTCTGATGGCGAGGACGTGTAGTCCTCTAAAGGTTATAGGTACTAGTACCCAAGGGTCCACCCTTATGAGAAAGCAAGAGATCGACTCATCGAGAGGGCCGGTCATCCCAAATTCAAAAGATTGGACAGTAGATGTGGGAAATCTATGCAGTTAACATGATTTTTAGGGATGCAGATGCATGCAACCTTTGTCATGAAATTTGGTAGATGCGGACCTCATATGAAACAATGCAATGCAATGGAAAGTTGTACAATGTTCATGACATTCTTTCCCTATTTTGTGATTTTGATTTTTATTTAATTTTTTTTTTGGAAAACACAAATTGATTGTCCTTTTGAAAGAGGCGATAATTCATGCAACCTTATCCTATCTTTGCAAATCTCTCCGGGAATTCCCTCAGAGTGTTTGTTCTGTTTGATTTAGTCACTTGGCCATTTTGGAGTGATGGCAATGGAGCCGTTTGACGTTTAATCAATCCATTGAAATTCAAGGGTTTGTCCCCCTTCTTTTTTGTTTAAAAACATCGACGGGTGAGAACTTTTGATCTGCCCCTATGTTCACTTGAGGCTCATGCACGATGCCCCTCATTGCCCCAGTGTAAGGCTTTGAGGTACCAATTGTTATCTTTCGTCATGACCTTGTAGCTGGGAACCTATTGGGTGAGAACTTTTAATCTGCCCCTAGGTTCACTTGAGATTTTTGCATGGTGCCTTTCATTGCCCCAGTGTAAGGCTTTGAGGTACCAATCGTCGTCTTTCGTCATGACCTTGTAGCAAGGAACCTATTGGGCGAGAACTTCTAATCTGCCCCTAGGTTCGTTTGAGGTTTATGCATGGTGCCATTCATTGCCCCAGTGTAGGGCTTTGAGGTATCCGTTTTTATCCTTCGTCATGACCTTGTAGCTGGGAACCCATTAGGTGAGAACTTCTAATCTGCCCTTAGGTTCGCTTGAGGTTTATGCATGGTGCCTTTCATTGCCCCAGTGTAGGGCTTTGAGGTATCCATTTTTATCCTTCGTCATGACCTTGTAGCTGGGAACCCATTGGGTGAGAACTTCTAATCTGCCCTTAGGTTCGCTTGAGGTTTATGCATGGTGCCTTTCATTGCCCCAGTGTAGGGCTTTGAGGTATCCAATTTTATCTTTCGTCATGACCTTGTAGCTGGGAACCCATTGGGTGAGAACTTCTAATCTGCCCTTATGTTCGCTTGAGGTTTATTACAAAAAGAATTTTCCAAGGACGAGAAATAGTTGAAGGATTTTTTTTAGTTGATGGATTAAGTCAAATGACTCTTATTCTTGATAACTCACTTCTCTCTAAAAAAGACAAACTTTCCAGAATGATAAAGTGAGGTCACATGAACGTCTATATTTTTACTTGAAAACACAGCCAATCAAATGTTTTTTTTTCTTTTATTTTGAACCCTTTTATTTTGCTTTTACTCGTCGTTTTACGGCACCCCCACCAAATGTGTATCACGAGTAATTTCTGATTGAACGGTCTTGGAAGTCCAAACTCAGGAGCATAGGTCGCTTGAGCAAACAGACCAATGGCTTGCACCCACATTCAGGTGAAAGTTGAATAAGCAAAGATGCGTTTGTGAGAGGATGAGGGACAAAGATATCAAATTTATCCATAAACTTGAAAATCCCGATGAGTCATTAGAGACATCTAACAACAGCTTTCAAAATTGCCCCATGTGTGGCATCTCTTGTCAATGTCAGGATTTACACGCGATTCTCCTCAAATTTTAGCCAGCCCGCATCAATTAGACTTTGCACCTATCCTCGGAAAAATGGAGGTTGAGGAACCTTGGTTGGGGTTATGGCTATCATTGAATTATCGAGTGGATATGGGAGCAAGTCATCATAGGACACCGGAATTAGGGTGAATTCTATAGGCTTTTTCGCTGCGAAATTCCTTCCTTCGTTGGTGTTTTGGTTCGTGCAAAAGGTGGTGTTCATGATTGGAAGTGTGGTAGACAGGCTTTGTGGTTGATTTAGGGATGGCCTTTGTGGATGACTGGGTGGTGGGTAGTGAGAAGGGCTGATATTGGCTGAGTAACGACATTGTTTGGCTGGTGGGAAGTTTCCATGTAGGAACGGTAATCGCAGCATGGGTTTCTCCTTCATTCTCACCCTCTTCATTTGCCCCAGTTTTCTCATTCGTCCAAGTCGGATGATTAAATTTTCCTCTTTTCAGACCCGCTTCGATCCTTTTCCCGGTGAAGACCAAATCCGAAAAGCTTTGAAGGTGTGTAACCCACAATTTTCCATAATAGAACACTAGTAATATGTCCACTATCATTGTTATTATTTATTTCTTCGTCATTGAGGGAAACACTTGGGCTGCCAGATCCTTCCACCTTTGGGCGTATTCTTTGAAAGATCCATGCCCCCTTTTTGCACATGTTCTGTAGTTGCATCCTATCCAAAGCCATTACACTGACACTGCCTAACGAAGGCAACCATTAGGTCCTTCCAAGAATGGACTCGGGAAGGTTCCAAGTTAGTGTACCAGGTAACAGCTACCCCAGTAAGACTTTCTTGGAAGGAATGTATCAGCAATTCCTCATCTTTTGCGTATGCCCCCATCTTCCGACAATACATCTTTAGATGGTTCTTGGGGCAAGTAGTCCCCTTGTACTTGTCAAAGTCCAGCACCTTGAACTTGGGAAGGGTGATGATATTGGGTACTAGGAACAACTCTTCTAGGTTAGCAAAGGCATAATCTCCACCTCCTTCAATGGCCCTGAGCCTTTCCTCTAGATGATCCAACTTTCCCATTTCTGCCATAGCATGAGGGTTTTTACTTGTTATGGAATGTAAGAGGTGTAGTTGTGGGTGATACTGAGGGCCCTCCAAAGTGTTTTGCAGGGGTATACCACCAACTGCTTGCCCTTCAGTGGCATATCCGAGGCAAGGCTCGAAGTCGGCTAGATTGTGGTGGGCAATTTCATGTGTCTCCCCCACGGTTTAAGAGACATGTGCATGATCAGTTTGGGGTTGTTGCCTCTCAATGGGTATAGGAGTGGAGTTATTGACATTTTCATTGGGAGTGTACGCCACATTGGCTGGTGTAAGTTGGGAGGCAAGCCATATGGCGGGAAGGCGTGCTCGTTTTGAATTTGCACATCATGGGGCCATTCGTACTTCCCAAATCTTTGCCTACCATAGCTAAGGTTGGATGATTCATTTGGTTGAGGCCAGATGGGGGCATCGGGTTCACCTTAGCAACAGTGTTGGTAGCGGCAATGGTAACCGCATTGGCTTCCATTATCTTCTTCATGCTCATCATGGCCTCCATCATTGTGGCCATTTTCTCTTACATGGCCTCCATGTCGGCCTTCATCTACTCTTGCACCTCCTCTACTTCACCCATTACTCTAGCTCTAGCACGGGTTTGGTAAGGGCGCCGTAAAGCGTGTTCTTTTCTTTTTGATAACAATGATTAAGTTCTTTTTTTTCAAGGAAAGAATGCAATGAGCAATGCAACCAATAAAAAGCATGGATGTATGCGAATGATGCACAGTTGAAGTATTACAAATTTTTACACAGGACATGGGTTTGAATCAATTTAGATTTTTAACATGGTCCATGACATCTTTGTCAAGGTGAAACTGGAAGTAACAAGGACATCAACAATCCTAAATGTGTTTGGCAGTAGATGAAGCAGCGATGTAACTCGATCCATCTTTTGCCCCAATTTTTGCAAGATGGTTACTTTCATGCTTCAACTTGACTTGATGAACCTTTCCGTAAAAGCATGAGCTTGGTTCAACCCCGTAATCCAAAGAATGACAATTTGATCGCCAATACTTCGACAACATTTCATAGAGATGAAAGACTCAAGAATACGTATGCTATGCATGGAAAGCGTAATTATGAGATTTGAGATGCCCGAAGAAACATCATTTCCTAGTTAACCACGCATTAGGTACCATGCTCAATCATTTTGTTTTGTTGTTTGTGTTTTTTTTATTTTAGAAATGGGTTTATGATCCCAACATGATTGGCTCATGGTACCTAACACATGCAACTAAGAGTGCATCATGAATTTTCATGCTTCCTTTTTTTGTTTTTGTTTTGTAGAGGAAAACACAAGGATCATGTATGAGCAAACATGAAAACAAAAGGTATGCAGTTTGTAGAACAAAAAGTATGTTGAACGCATATGCATGATGATGCAATGACTCATGCAAAATGTGAGGCTGGAATATGATAACGGACAAATGCAGGAACAATATGTTCATTATGATGCCATGAAGAGATGCTTATGTGATGCATGATATGAATGCATTTACGGACACGAGAGCCTGGAAAATTATCTCTTCTTACTTGCACACTTGGGGGTGCAGTGCCCCATGTGTGTAGTTAAGAAGGTGATATGGATCTTCTGGCTTCCCATGACAAAAAGACGAGACCAACATACAATGCATGTGTGACAACATGATGCAGACATGCAAAAGCGTAACACGGGGATGTACATAGTATGGCAATATCCACAAATAATCATACAGCAAAGGCGTACATGACATTTAGGCTATATGCATGGCAGTGTTTAAAAGGGCACGCAGCGTGTTTGCTCCGTGCCCCTATTTGGGGACCTATAGGATAATATCTAAGGGTCTCTAATAACTACTCCCAACGATCCATATCTCACATGGTTGTTTTCTAGAGGTATCATCACTCAAGATAATAATATTGCGGTGGTATGGAATACCAGCGACAACACATTATAAAGAGAGAAAGCTCTAGACGAGGTTTCACGATTATCAAGCAAGTCGGAGACCTAGCATGACCATAGATTCACCTTCACTCCTTAGATTTCCATGAACCCGGGTATAGGGCCCTTTTTTACTCAAACCCGTGGGTGCTTAGAATGCGGTGTAAAAATGTGGAAAAGACAACATTTATTATTTTTACACAGTTCAAGAAAAAGTGCACACACAAAGTTTCATAATTCCACACTTTCCTAAAATAGGCCTAACTCACAAAAACAATCCCCAGTGGAGTCGCCAACTGTCGCAACCTACCCTTTTACGGGCGAGCGAGGCGAGGCTCACGGGTGCGTCTTCCAAAGGAGGAAAATGCGCGGAGTCGCCACCAACGTTTATTTGTGGAAAACGTCGGAAAAACCGAAGGAAACCGGTCATGAAGAATATTCCAGATTTGGGAGTTGTATTTACGTTTGAGGAAGGTATTAGCACCTCTCACGTTTATCCCAAAGGATAACAGCCTTAAATTAGAATTGTGTGAAGTTATGTATTTAATTTTTGAGGTCGACAAAAGCGGGGCTCTTGCTCCTACGTGCCCTCCATCGAAGAGGAAATCAGACCTACATAGTTCTTTCAAAAGGGCGAATCAAGCGATTCTTTTTACTTGGAAGGTGGTCCTTTTAAGGCGTTGGACCTTAAAATGATCCATTTTTACTTGGTGAGAAAAACTGAGGTATTGAACCTTAAAATCCTTTTTAGTGATTTTTTGCGGACAAGCTTGACTTTGTGAGTTGATTTTAGCCTTGGTTTCACTTTAGTTATTAGTCAATTCGATTAAGAAAGAGAAATCCCAAAGAGAAACGTCTGATTCATTTTTTTTGCTTTATTTTACTAAAAGATATTTTTTAATTATTATATTAATATTTTACCTCTTTTGGTTTCCAACGTGGTTACGGCATGACCGAACGGTCGGATTTCATTTTAACCGAAATTAACGGATATTGCAATTCAAATGATCGGTGGAAATTTATTTTATTTTTTGATTAGGCGAGAAAATGACTTAAGTAAATGACTAAAGCACGTCAAAAGGGGGTACAGAAAGTAAATGAAAATGGAAATAAAAGTACGCGAAATAAATGGGGACCACCAATGGTACATAGAATGAATTGAAAAGTTCGGTTTCGGGAACTTACCGGTTGAAGACCGAAGAACGCGAAGAACGAACGAAAGACGGCAGAAAACCTCCACGGATTTGCTTACGGAAACGTCACGGACGAGTTACGGAAGCACCTCGACTTGGATTTTCTTCACGGAAACAATTTTTTTCACTGATTTCAAGTGATCCCAAAATACCAGGAGGGCTGACCGTTTTTCTCCTTCACTCCTCCCCCTATTTATAGAAAAATAGGGGAGGAGCTTGCCACCCAGCTTGCCTAGGCGAGCCAGGTTGCTTCCTCCCAAAACAACCGCCTTCTGGAGGAACATCCTGGAAGGCCCAAGTGGGCCTGGTTGCTATTTGCACCCTTTTTTTACTAAATACACCCCCTTTGCTTTTTTTTGGTGATTCTTTTTCCATAACGTTACGAAACTTTACGAATTTCGTAACGATACTTGTTTTCTTTCCGTAATGTTACAGAACCTTACGGATCACGTAATCACCCCTTTTTTGGCTTTCGGAATGTTATGGAACCTCACGGATTGTGTAACAATGCTTCCTTTTGATTTCCGGCATGTTACGGAATTTCACAGATTGTGTAACAACGCTTCCTTTTGATTTCCGACATGTTACAGAACTTCACGTATTGTGCAACAATGGATGCAAAAATACCTCGAAGTGGTCATACGAAAGTCGCACGCCACCAAACAATGGTCCCCGGACGAAATTAGGGTATGACACTTTGGATAAAGAATCAACTAGAAGGCTACAACATCTGTTAGCGTAACATTCTAATCTTTTGTGATAACAAACCTGCTATCAGTTTCTCAAAAAGTCCCACATTGTATTCAAGGGCACAACATATAGAAATTAAACATCACTTTATAAGAGACCGTGTTCAAAAAGGGAAAATGGACTTACAATTTGTACCCTCTAATGACGAGTTTGTTGACATATTTACAAAATCCATTATTGAGGAAAGGCTAATTCCACTAAACCCCCCTTCTAATGAGATCTTTGATATATCACCTAATGCAGTAGTTGTTTTCACAAGCAACTCTAATGTTGATCAATATCAACTTTGCTACCCCTAGCTCTTTCTCAAAAGATAAAGTCCAAGACCTTTTGAATCAGGCTTTGTTGAAGCAAAAGGAAGAAACTCAAGCATTGATTAACCAATCTATAGCGCAACAAATGAAGGAGACGAGGAAGGAATTGCAAGCCTATGTTGAACAAAAAAGATTGGAGAATAAGCAATATAAGAAATCCATCCAGTCTGCTATTGCTACTCAGTTCACTGGTCTATCATAAACTCTCCTGCAAAACCTATAACAAGCTCAACCAAACATGATGGTTGTTGTAACGCCCTGAAATTTCGATAACTGAAAATAGATGTTTGATGTATTTCTTGTATTATTTAATTACCTGATTAATTTTGATTAGTTCAAGTGTTATAATCAATTTAAAAACTATGTTGTGAGGCCAAACGTTTGCAATCACTAAGAGACTCTTTTAACAAAGATAGACTAAGACTTAGTTTTCTTCTTGATCTTTGTTTTCTTGGTCTTGATTTGATCTTGAAGTAATCTTTATTTGTTTAACCTTGAATGTTTCTTGAAGCAATCTTGTTTGACTATACTTTGGCATCATCAAAAACCTGTATTCATACATTCACATTCTCCCCCTCTTTTGATGATGACAACCATTATCAAGTAAATTCTTTTTGGCATCATCAATGCCTGCATGATTCACAGGGATCCAATTATGGGGTTGTATGTTTGTCCCTATTGCATGTTGGTTTTCAAGGAGAAACTGTGTTTTAAACTGATGGGATGTGATATATTTGTTATTGATGAATATAACTGTGAATGATGTTGTTGTTGTATTGATAGGAATTTTTGGGAAAAGTCTTAATTGTAGAGGAGACTTTGCCTAAAATTTTATATATGTCCTCTTTATTAATTCTTTTATTAAATTTTAAATGGGCTTAAGAGTTTACTTCTATACTATAATTCTTCTCTTTAATTTATAATTTTCCCTAAAATATCAGTCTCGTTATATTATGAATTATTATTATATGTGATTTATGTTGTCTGAAGATCTGGGAATGTGAATCCCAATGTGTATGTGTGGAATGTGATTGCTTGTGATGTTGATGACATTGAGATGAGATGATGTTGATGTTGATGATGCCATTGAGATGAATGCATGTTGTGTATGTACATGGCAGTGTAGTGATCTTATTTGAATATCCCTGCAGAAGGAAAGGGATTGGTTCAAAAATTATAAGCATTGCTGGAGAAGAAAGACAATTTTTTAAAATGGTTAACTATCCAAGGTCAGTGTACTATTGGAGCTCATGTTTCATATTGCATAATTGTGTGGAAATAGTATAAACTTGTCAGTAAGTACCTACAGTTCTTCATGAGGAATAATCTTGTACTTGGGGGTATTTCACTCGATTTGAACTTCTTTGGGACTCATGTCGATCAT